>NC_082728.1:4186584-4487913 GCF_030144855.1 Hypanus sabinus
CATCGATAACAATGTTCAGGGACAGTGTACTGACAAGATACATGAACCTGTTCACTGGGTTGAGTCTTTGACCATTGATTGTGATGTATGATTCCCCAGGAATTGGCTGATGCATCAGTTCAGACTTCTTGGCATTGATGGTGTGCCCAAAGTTGGTACATGCTTCAGAAAACTTGTTGGCACAGTGCTGCATATTATCTTTTGAACCAGTGCTGAGGGCAATCTTCAGCAAAACCCAAGTTCCTGATCTGATGATGTCTGTCATAACCTTAGTTTTAGCTTGGAGCTTCCTGAGGATGAACAGTTTTCCATTAGTATGGAATCTGATGCCAATGTCCACGTTGCTGTCCCTGAATGCATCAGTCAACATGTTGGCACCAAGGCCCAGCACTGCTTGACCCCGTTTGTGACGGAGAAGGGTTCAGATGTCTCACCATTGCCCTGAACTCTCACTTGCACATCATCATGCAACTGCTGTACCATGGTGATGAATTTCCGTGGAGATCTGTACTTCACCATGACCTTCCACAGACCCTCTCTGTACCATGGTGATGAATTTCCGTGGAGATTCACACCTCACTGTGATCTTCCGCAGACCCTCTCTGTACCATGGTGATGAATTTCTGTGGAGATCTGCACTTCACTGTGATCTTCCACAGACCCTCTCTGTACCATGGTGATGAATTTCCGTGGAGATCTGTACTTCACTGTGATCTTCCGCAGACCCTCTCTGTACCATGGTGATGAATTTCTGTGGAGATTCACACCTCACTGTGATCTTCCACAGACCCTCTCTGCTGTTGAAATCCTTAGTCAGACTGACATAACCGAAGAACAGGTCAGCGTTTCACTCCTGCCATCTCCTCTTGCAGCAACCATCATATTAATAGTCCCATGCTCTTTCTGGAATCCTCTCTGGTAGGAGTTCTTGGTCAAGCTCTGATGTGAGGTGTTGAGACAAAGCCCGGTGAAGATCTTGCCTGCGATTGACAGCAAGAATATTCCCCAATAGTTGTCACAGGACTGTCGTGTATACAGGAGAATGATGAGTGCATATTTAAGTTCCTGCTCTTGCTGCCATGAGTTGGAAGGGCTGATGGAGCTTTTCTGTTAGTACTGCACCACCTTCCTTGTAGGTCTCCACTCGTATTGCGTTTGATCCAGGTGCTTTGCCACTGGAGAGCTGACGTATATTGTATACACTATATGTACGTTTATCTTGCTCTCTACCATTGCCACAAAACAACAAATTTCATGCTAATAATCCAGATTCTGATTCAACTGCATGATCAAAATATTTTATTGAACAAAGTTAGCAACATTGGGAAAGGAAACCTCTGCCAGTATGGGCGTAGATTTATGAACAACTGTAAGTTGCCATTATTGTCCAAGGCTTTTATATATTTTACATCTGCTGCCCAACTTGGAAGGCAACTGTTCCAATTCCTTCAGGCAGCACAGTGACTATCCCCTCATTTCCTGCACATCCGTGTGTCTATCTCAGGGCCACTCGAATGTCCCTAGAGTATTTGCCTTTACCCGCACCATCCCTGCCACCCACCACTTTCTGTGTAAAAAATTCTTACACCGTGCATCTCTTTTGAACTTACCCCTGTTGATTAGAAAGAGCTACAATCAGTGAATTCAAATGTATCAAGGGCAGTGAAAGTAGACAAACCAATTGTCTTTCTTCTTGCCAAGAAATAGAGGTTGCCATCTTGTGAAGATGTTCTGTAATATCCATGTGTGGAGCCAAAAGACATGGGGTAGATCTTAAATATTATTTTGCAGCTGTATTAACTCAGAAGATGGATACAGAGTCTACAGAAGTGAGGCGAAGTAGTAGCAAGGTTGTGGACCCTGGACAGATTGCAGAGGAGGAGATGTTTGCTGTCTTGAATCAGATCAGAGTGGATCAATCCCCAGGGCCTGGCAGGGCGTTCCTTCGGACCCTACAGGAGAAATTGTATGGGCCCTAGCAGAGATATTTAAAACATTCTAAGTGACAGGGTGGTACCAGAGGATTGGAGGATAGCCAACATTGTTCTGTTGTTTAGGAAAGGCTCTAAGAAAAAGCCAGGAAATATAGGCTGGTGAGTCTGAAATCAGTAGTGGGAAAGCTATTGGAAAGTATTCTAAGGGACCAGATATATATTACAATAGACAGGGACTGATTAGAGATAGTCAGCATGGCTTTGTGTGTGGTATGGTGTGTCTAACCAATCTTATCAACCTTTTGGAGGAAGGCAGTGGATGTTGTCCATGTGGAGTGTGATAAAGCATTTGACAAGGTCTCACACGGGAGGCTGGTCAAGGAGGCTCAGTTGCTCATCATTCAGGATGAGGTAGTGAAATGGATTAGACAATCGACTTGTGGGAGAAGCCAAAGAGTGGTAGCAGACTCTCTGACTGGAGGCCTGCGGGGATCAGTACAAATTTGCAGATGACACCTAAATTGGGGGTGTAGTGGACAGTGAGGAAGGCTATCAGCTGGAAAAGTGGGCTGAAAATGTCAGATGGAAGTTAATGCAGACAGGTGTCAGGATGGGAGGCCCAACCAGGGGGGGTCTTACACAGCGAACGGTCGGGCACTGAGGAGTGCGCTAGGACAAAGGGATCTGGGAATACAGCTACACAATTCATTGAAGGTGGTGTCACATGCGGATAGGGTCATAAAGAAAGCTTATAATACATCGGCTTTCATAAATCAATATATAGAGTATAGGAGTTGGGGTATTATTTTGAAGTTAATTAAGACAGTGAGGCCTAATTAGGTGTACTGTGTCCAGTTTTGGTCACCTACCTACAGGAAAGACATCAGTAAGCTTGAAAGCTCGCTCGCTCTCTCTCTCTCCCCCAAGTTCTGTGACCCAAGAGTCAGCAACAATCTCTCACCCAGCAACGAGAGAGGGCGTGAGAGAGAGAGAGAGAGCACAACTTGCTGAGAACAGAACCTCCTGCAGCTGCTTCACTGTTCCCGATCTTCCATTCTCTCCCACAGTGCTTCAGTCAGCAGCAGCGGCTTAGAATCAGCCTGTCCATAGGATCACAAAGCGTCAGAACCCTGAAGGTGCACTCGCCTCCTTAGGGTTTCGAAAAGCAGCCAGATATGAGACACCAAGCGCGGGTCCCCCCACCGCAAGGAACTGAGATCTGAGTGTAACTCTAGGTCAGGGTCCTCAACAGAACCCCATCCACCCTGAAAGGGAAAATGAGAGATATCAAAGGTAGAAATCAAGCTAGTGTGGTGAACTACATATACCTGTCTGGACAGGCCCCCTGCTGACTGCTCCTGTGGCTCCTCCCACAGACCCCGTGTGGTGAACTACATATACCTGTCTGGACAGGCCCCCTGCTGACTGCTCCTGTGGCTCCTCCCACAGACCCCGTGTGGTGAACTACATATACCTGTCTGGACACCCCCCCTGCTGACTGCTCCTGTGCCTCCTCCCACAGACCCCGTGTGGTGAACTACATATACCTGTCTGGACAGGCCCCCTGCTGACTGCTCCTGTGCCTCCTCCCACAGACCCCGTGTGGTGAACTACATATACCTGTCTGGACAGGCCCCCTGCTGACTGCTCCTGTGGCTCCTCCCACAGACCCCGTGTGGTGAACTACATATACCTGTCTGGACAGGCCCCCTGCTGACTGCTCCTGTGGCTCCTCCCACAGACCCCGTGTGGTGAACTACATATACCTGTCTGGACAGGCCCCCTGCTGACTGCTCCTGTGGCTCCTCCCACAGACCTCGTGTGGTGAACTACATATACCTGTCTGGACAGGCCCCCTGCTGACTGCTCCTGTGGCTCCTCCCACAGACCCCTGTATAAAGGCGATTGAGGCCTGAGCCCGGCCTCTCAGTCTCCAGGATGTAGTATGGTGGTCAACCACTGCTTGTTCCTTCTTCCAGTCAATAAAAGCCGATATCTCGCCTTTACGTCTCAGAGTGAGTTATTGATGGTGCATCAGCTATTTTTATAGATGAATGAGAAGGAGTCACAATTTAGTGCCATCATGACTCTGCCTCTACCTACGACTGTGTATAGACATCGAAACATACAATTAAACATGTCATCAGCGTCAACAACCGACACACCTGAGGATGTGCTGGGGGCAGCCCACAAGTGTCAGCACACACTCTGGCGCCAGCACAGCAGACTCACAATGGTCGGCAGAACAACGCAGAGCACAATAAGTAACAAAAGCCCCATTTCTCTATCCCAGCCACACACAAATCTGCCCCTTCAGTACCGCAATTTATTATGTACTTTCGGCTCTTTCACACCAGCTGTGAGTCAATATTACTTGACCTGGTGGAACAGGATTGACCAGAGTTTCAGGAAGGCCCCCCCTAGGAATCCAGTTTTACTTTTCCCTTTTTGATTAAATGTACCATCCATTTTTCCAATCCAATTGCTTTTATCTGTGTAAGACAAACTAAGTTAAAGCAGAAAATGTTTAAAAAACTCCGTGGGTTAGACAACCTCAATAAACTGAGAAGCACAGTTAAATTTCAGGTTGGATGCCCTTTCATCAGAACCAGAAAAGTTGGAAATCAAACATTGCTTAAGTTTAAGAAGGGAGAGAACAAAGAGAATATTGTATCAACAGACACAAAACGCTGAGGGAATTCAGTAGGTCAGGCAACATTCAGAGAAAAGAGTAAACATTCCACAGCCTGGGGCTGAGACCCTTCTCCAGAACAGAGAAGGGGGAAGATGCCAGAAAAAAAGATGGGGGGAGGGGAAGGAGGAGCTGGAAGGTGAGAGATGAAGCCAGGTGGGTGGGAAAGGTAAAGGATTGGAGAGGAAGGAATCTGATAGGAAAAGTGAGTGGACTATAGAAGAAAAGAAAGGTGTGTTAAAAGGGCAGGCGTGTTAAAAAGGACTGCGTAAAAGGGGCCATTAGGATCACTGGGGACCCAAGTCATCCAAATCACAATCTATTCCAGCTGTTACCATCCGGGAAATGGTACCGCAGCATAAAAGCCAGGACCAACAGGCTCCGGGACAGCTTCTTCCACCAGGCCATCAGACTGATGAACTCACGCTGATCTGAGCGTACTCTATATGACATTGACTGTTCTGTTTATTATAAATTACTTTGATTGCACATTGCACATTTAAATGGAGACAACGTAAAGATTCTTACTCTTCGTGTATGTGAAGGATGTAAAAAGTAAAGTCAATTCAATTCAATTCAGGAGGAGGATTGGGAATGTAGTGAATAACAGGGAAAACTGTCGTGGCTTGCAGAGGGTTCTGCATCAGATGGGAAAATGGGCAGGAAAATAGCAGATGGATTTGAATGGAATTTAATGCAGATGAGTGTGAGGTTTTACACTTCGGTAGGACCAACCCGGGTAGGTCTTTCACAATGAATGGTACGGCTCCGAGCAGTGTGATAGAAGAAGGGGATCTGGGAATACAGGTCCATAATTCATTGAAAGAGGCATCACAGGTAGATAGGGTCACAAAGAAAATTTCCAGCACATTGGCCTTCATAAATCAATGTATCAAGTACAGGAACAACACACAAAATGCTGGTGGAACACAGCAGGCCAGGCAACATCTATAAGGAGAAGCACTGTCGATGTTTCGGGCTGAGACCCTTCGTCAGGACCCTTCTCGGCCCGAAACGTCGACAGTGCTTCTCCCTATAGATGCTGCCTGGCCTGCTGTGTTCCACCAGCATTTTGTGTGTTGTTGTTTGAATTTCCAGCATCTGCAGATTTCCTTGTATTTGCTCCATCAAGTACAGGAAATGGGATGTTATGTTGAAGTTGTATAAGACATTGGTGAGGCCTAATTTGGAGTATCGTGTGCAATTTTGGTCACCCATCTCCAGGAAAGATGTAGGCAAGGTTGAAAGAGTACAGAGAACATTTACAAAGATACTTCCGGGTCTGGGAGACCTGAGTTATAAAGAAAGATTGACTAAGTTAGGACTGTATTAAAGAAGATTGAGGGAAAGTTTGATGGAGATGTACAGGATGGGATAAGTGCAAGCTGGGTGCTTGTGAGGGTGGGTGAGGCTACAACCAGAGGTCATGGGTTAAGGGTGAAAGGTGAGAAGTTTAAGGGGAACATGAGGGGAAACGTCTTCGTTCAGAGTGTCATGGGAGTGTGGAACAAGCTGCCAGCATAGTGGTGCATGGGAGTTTGATTTCAACATTTAAGAGAAGTTTGGATAGGTACGTGGATAGCAGGGGTATGGAGGGGTATGGTCCCAGTGCAGAGGGATGGGAATAGGCAGGTTAAATAAGTTAGGCACAGACTAGATGGGCTGAAGGGCCTGTTTCTGTGCGGTACTTCTCTATGACTCTATAACTAGGTCTTTCCTGTTTGGAGCAAAAGAGGTTGAAAGCTGACTTGGTAGAGGATGATATGAGGCATAGGGTGGAAATGGCTAATTTTCAGGTGATTGGAGGAAAATACAGGGGGGGAAGTCAGAGGTATGTTCTTTGCACATGGAGTGGTGGGTACGTGGACCAACCTGCTGGGGTGGTGGTAGAGGCAGATACATTATCTCAGATAGGTATCCGGATGATCATGGAGGGTTATGTAGGAGGAAAAAGTTAGATTGATCTTACAATAGGTTAAAAGTTTGGCACAACATTGTGGGTTGAAGGGCCTGTGCTGTGCTGTATTATATGTAATAGAGTGAAGACCAGGGAGTGAATGACCTGGGGGTAGATGTGAAAAAGGATACTGAAAACCTGTTAACCATAGCCGAATCATCTAGAGGAGACAATTGAAATTGGAGGAAATGCCAGAGATATAAAATACTGCAGATACTGCAAATCTGAAATAAAAACCAAAGCTGCTAGAAATTCTCAATTGATCAGACAGCATCTGTAGAGTGAGAAGAACTTTGACATTCGCCTCTTTCACTGTTCTAACAGAAGTCCAAAACAGCCCCAAGGGATGGCATGTCATCTTCTGACTGGAAACTTCTAAACCTTCAGGACTCAACAATAAATCCCACTATTTGAGATAATTAGCCTTTCAAGTTTCAGGTTCTAATGCAAGCTAAATGGTCATTTAGCCATACTCATGAATACAGCCAAACAAAACAGTGTTCCTCTGGGGCCAAGGTGAAATATCCATTACTAACAGTTACACACAGCACACACAACACATACTGTGTAATAATGATAGCAGAAATGCATAGCTACAAAAACTAATAATCTAGCCCAATCCCTGGATGTCCTGGTCTGAAGATCGATGGTGCATGGATGTTGTCCTGGAGCCATGTTTCTGCAGAACAAGCTTGTAGCAGTTTCTCATATCAGGTAGTGCAGCCACAGTAGAATGCAATCCAGGTTGCTTCTCAATGAGTGGACACTGGAGAGCAGCAGAGATGGGACGGGCCAGATCCCAAACCAGCATAGAGCCCAACAGCTCACAACCAGCTCTGGCATCTCCTTCCTCAGCAGCCCCAACACTTTGTGCTCATCTGAACTGTGTAATATGCATACTGAAGGCCTCTGTCTTCATACGCAAACTGCTGAAGGAACTCTGCAGGTCAGGCAACATCTGCGGAGGGAAACAAACAGTTGAATCTTAGCCCGAAATGTTGACTGTTTATTCCTTTCCATAGCTGCTGCCTGACCTTCAGAGTTCCTCCAGCATTTTGTATGTGTGAAGACAGAGGCCTTCAGCATACATATTACTCAGATCAGATGAGTACTGAAGCTACCTACAAGGCTCCAGACTTACACCTGCCATGTAGGATCCCATGTCTCAGTTTTTGTGTAGCTGGCCAGTACTGGTATGATAGGCTGAATTGCCTGCTATTAAAAAAAAACTACAATTACATGCTTTGATTCCTGAGTGACTTTTTTTATTGATGACCTACAGATTTTTCTCTGTGTTTATTCTATCATTAGGTTTGGATTCACATTTATTTCAAAATCATTATCTTTGATCATTTCAAAATCCACTATAAAGTCAAACCTCAGCCTTCTCATTTCAAGGGATGAAACATGACCTGTTCATTGTATTCAGATTGGCAGGACTCAGGATTTCTTTATTAACCTTGTAAATCTACTTTTTGCACCCTCTCCTGTGAGTCTATTATTTCTATAAGGCAGCTAGACACGGTATTCCAAATGTGGTCTGAAGCTCTGTGTGAGTTTGCAAAACATTTCAGTTCCATCTCTCTGGAAATGAACCCTCTGCCTGGTTTACTTACAGCTGCTTTATGCTGCTTTGTTGCTCTTGGTAATCAATGTCTATGTACTCCAAAGTCCCCATGCTCTTTCAACTTATTTACCTTCGTGTTTCCTGATTAGAAAGTGATTTAAAAATGCCATGGTGATATCGTACCCATGTGTTTTAATGTTGACCACTTTGGATCTATAGGTGGCTATATATATGCAAATTAATGTTACATTCTTCAATGTCTTGTCTCTGGAAGTAATGACTTTTTTTCATCTCTTTTTGCTTTCTATAATGAATTGCATTTGTCATGTTTCAGGCCGATTTAGCTTTCACTGAGATACTTCATTTCAAATATTATTTTTTGAATTTGCAGCCTGTGGAGAAGAGGGGTTGACTACTAATTCCTGGTGTCAATGGGACCGTTTCCCACTTCTATGAAATACTGCTGGTAGTCACTGTAACTTTATTAGGAGTGGGGTTATCTTCTCTGGTTGAGTGCGTCACTGAGGCCGGAGATTCTCTGGTTTTCCCCTCAGCATTACTGCACTATGAGGAGGGTCTGGATTTTGAGTTCCGGGCATCACAGGAGTTGGGATGTTTGAAATCAGGACATTATTCAAGACTTTCTTTCATTGGAGCAGATCGCAATCTTAGCGTCAGGAATGGGGAAAGTGCTCGCGAGGTTTGGATGAGTCTGGTCTGAAAATAGTACCTGCTACTTTTAACTTCTCTTTCATAGAACATCGAACACTACTGCATGACACAAACCCTTTGGCCCATGATGCCATGCTGACCTTTTAACCTACTCCAACATCAAATAAGCCTTCCCTCCCACACAGCCTCTGTTTCTCTGGCATTCAGGATCAGAATCCGTCGATGATTTTGATTTTATTTTCCGATGCAGTGCAGAGACGAACTTTCTGACCGTTTGAGCCACACTGCCACTGCCCCAAGCACCCTAACCTAACCACGGGACAATTTACAACTGGAGATATTGATCCAGGGGTTCTTTGGAAAACAATGGGTTTTTGACACACAGAATACACTGAGGCTGACAGTGGCAAACGGTTCCAAACCCTCCATGAATATCCGGGCAAACACTTGAATCACCTGAGCTCAGCTGAGTAATTGACGGTCATTAGTATTTTAATTTGCATATGATCTACTGAGCTTTAGAAAACTTCAGAGCAGCATGCAATGGCAAGCATTTAAAGATCGCATGGATGAACTACAACAATTGTTCATCCCAGTTTGGCAAAAGAATAAACCAGGGAAGGTAGTGCACCCGTGGCTGACAAGGGAAATTAGGGATAGTATCAAGTCCAAAGAAGAAACATATAAATTAGCAAATAAAAGCGGCACTCCTGAGGACTGGGAGAAATTCAGAGACCAGCAGAGGAGGACAAAGGGCTTAATTAGGAAATGGGAAAAAGATTATGAGAGAAAGCTGGCAGGGAACATAAAAACTGACTGTAAAAGCTTTTATAGATAAGTGAAAAGAAAAAGATTGGTCAAGACAAATGTAGGTCCTTTACAGTCAGAAACAGGTGAATTGATCATGGGGAACAAAGACATGGCAGACCAATTGAATAACTACTTTGGTTCTGTCTTCACTAAGGAGGACATAAATAATCTTCCGGAAATAGTAAGGGACCGAGGGTCTAGTGAGATGGAGGAACTGAGGGAAATACATGTTAGTAGGGAAGTGGTGTTAGGTAAATTGAAGGGATTAAAGGCAGATAAATCCCCAGGGCCAGATGGTCTGCATCCCAGAGTGCTTAAGGAAGTAGCCCAAGAAATAGTGGATGCATTAATGATAATTTTTCAAAACTCCTTAGATTCTGGATTAGTTCCTGAGGATTGGAGGGTGGCTAATGTAACCCCACTTTTTAAAAAAGGAGGGAGAGAGAAACCGGGGAATTATAGACCGGATAGTCTGACATCGGTGGTGGAGAAAATGCTAGAGTCGGTTATCAAAGATGTGATAACAGCACATTTGGAAAGAGGTGAAATCATCGGACAAAGTCAGCATGGATTTGTGAAAGGAAAATCATGTCTGACAAATCTTATAGAATTTTTTGAGGATGTAACTAATAGAATGGATAGGGGAGAGCCAGTGGATGTGGTATATTTAGATTTTCAAAAGGCTTTTGACAAGGTCCCACACAGGAGATTACTGTGCAAACTTAAAGCACATGGTATTGGGGGTATGGTATTGATGTGAATAGAGAATTGGTTGGCAGACAGGAAACAAAGAGTGGGAGTAAACGGGACCTTTTCAGAATGGCAGGCAGTGACTAGTGGGGTACCGCAAGGCTCAGTGCTGGGACCCCAGTTATTTACAACATATATTAATGATTTAGACAAGGGAATTAAATGCAGCATCTCCAAGTTTGCAAATGACACGAAGCTGGGCAGCGGTGTTAGCTGTGAGGAGGATGCCAAGAGGATGCAGGGTGCCTTAGATAGGTTAGGTGAGTGGGCAAATTCATGGCAGATGCAATTTAATGTGGATAAATGTGAGGTTATCTTCTCTGTGGAATTCTCTGTGGAAACAGTTGAGACCGGTTCATTGGCTATATTTAAGAGGAAGTTAGATATGGCCCTTGTGGCTAAAGGGATCAGGGGGTATGGAGAGAAAGCAGGTACAGAGTTCTGAGTTGGATGATCAGCCGTGATCATACTGAATGGCGGTGCAGGCTCAAAGGGCCGAATGGCCTACTCCTGCACCTATTTTCTATGTTTCTAGCGTACAAAATGCTGGAGGAACTCAGGCAGCATCTACAGAAATGAATAAACCGTCGACGGTTCAGGCTGAGACCCTTCTTCAGGACTGGAAATGATGGGGACCAAAATAAGGTGTGGGGAGGGGAAAGAATAGGAGACGGCAGGTGATAGATGAGGCCGGGTGAGGGGGAAGGTGGGAGGACGGAAGGAGGATGAAGTGGGAATCTGGCAGGTAATAGGTGGAAGAGGTAAAGGGCTGGAGAAGAAGGAATCTGATAGGAGAGGAGTGGACTGTGGGAGAAAGGGTAGGAGGGGAGGTCATGGGCAAGAGAGGAGAAGAGAAGGGGTGAGCAGGGAGCCAGGATGGGAAATGGAAATGAGAGAAGGGGGAGAAATCAACATTCATGTTGATAGGCTGGAGGCTACCCAGATGGAAACTGAGGTTGTTGCTCCTTCACCCTGAGAGTGGCCTCATCGTGGCATTAGAGGAGACCAGGGACTGACATGTTGCAATAGGACTGGGAAATGGAATTCATGCCAGTCTCAGCCTATGAACTTACACAACTTACAAGTTACATTTAATTGAACTGCTCACTCCTTCCATTTCTGCCTCAACTATTCCTCTTTGGCAGTACAGTCAGTGCCTCCAGCCAGATTCATGGTAACATCCAACTCCTCTCTCACGCAAGCTCAAACTTCACAGAACAGTGTTTGGAAAACAGAATTCCCACAAGGACCAGTGTAGGAGCACAGAAATCTTTAATATTCAGTTTTGGGAAAGCAGTCGCTGTGGCGTGTAGCGGGGGAAGACAAACACGGTCTCCACTGAGGGATGGTCGAGTTTCCTGAGGGTCTTACCAGGTTACCTTCCTGTTCTCCCACACCACCCGAGAGTCAGGGCTGAGTATATCTGACTGCAGAAACAATGGTGCTTAAAGAATGCCTCCATCTCAGCAAGCCATTGACTTCACATCACACCGATGCAACTGGGAAGATCACAAATTACTCTGCTAGGCGGGGTGGGGGGGGGGGGGCGTCGTCCATGAAAACCTAGTTAAAGATTGATGAGTCCCCCGGAAGGCCTGCGAGCTGGCCGGGTGAGCAGACTCACCAAAGGTCAGAGGAAGTTTAACGAGAGAGGCAATGATCTGATTTGCAAAGCACGTCTCCTGCGCCAAACAACACTACATGTCTTCAAAGAAAAGTTTAAAATCCCTTCTTTTATAAATAAAGCTAGAAAAAAAAATCACCAATTGTACATAAAAAGATTAGCAGTGCCAATGGCCTTTTGGCACAATGCCAAATAGACAAAATCACAGGCCAACTCGTTCAATATTCCTACATTTAGTCTTTTGCCCAGAGCAACCAGAATGTATTGTCACAATGAGTGTGATAATCTGACACTTCTCTTTCCAGGCAATTTATACAAATCCCCCACTGTATACCTACTGAACTAGCAAAATACAATATGAAATAAGGATTAAGTGCACAGTTTCACAGAGAGCAATTAAGATTTGATCAATGTAAATACAAAAGGGCTCACTTTCTATAATCCATGTATCAATGTCAGAAATACAACCCTGACATGGCCCTTGAAAAATATCACTGTTTACGAACACTGCATTCAAGATTTTTTCTTTAAAAAGTAAGAGTTTTTAATTATTACTTTTGTCGCGATCCATTCTGCCAACCTTCCAAGTCACATTCCACTCTTCCGTGAGGCGGTTACTAAAATGCATTGCAGCCTCAGCGACTTGGGTTCAATTCCTGCCGCTGTCTGCTCTCCGCGTGATTGCAGGTTCTCTGGTGCCCTCCCAAATTCCAAAGATGGACAGGTTAGGGTTAGTACACACTAGAGAAAATCTGCAGATGCTGTAAAACCAAGCAACACACAGAAAATGCTGCAGGAATTTAGCAGTCCAGGCAGCATCAGTGGAAAAGTCTTGTTGAAGGGGCTCAACCCGAGGGCAAACTTTCCCATAGATGTGGCCTGGCTTGCTGAGTTCCTCCAGCTCGGCTCAGTACATGCTCTGCTGGTGCAGGAAGCATCGTGTCACCTGTGGGCTGCCCTCAGCACACCCTCGGACTGTGTTGGTCGTTGACACAAACAATGCATTTCCACCATATGTTTTGATGTACATGTGACAAATAATCCTAATCTTCAATCTCTTTAAAAATGCTAACATTCAAGATTGTTTAATGTCATTTCCTGTACACAACTGAACAAAATGTGAAGGCTGTTCATAGACTTCAGTTCAGCATTCGACACAATCATCCCTCAGAAACTGATTGGAAAGCTGAGCCTGTTGGGCCTGAACACCTCCCTCTGCAACTGGATCCTGGACTTCCTGACTGGGAGCCAGCATCTCCAACACCATCACACCGAGCATAAATACATAAGATAGCTTATATACATAGAGTGATTGCATGTCCATAGAGTGACTCTAGACACAGGAGAGTCTGTATATTAGGTGACCGACAGGAGATGATAAAGCAGTGGTGATTGGGAGTGGAGGGGTGGGTCAGTGGGTGGAGGTGTTGATCAGACACTCTGCTTGGGGAAAGTGACTGTTTCTGAGTCTGGGAGTGGAGGGGTGGGTCAGTGGGTGGAGGTGTTGATCAGCCTCACTGCTTGGGGAAAGTGACTGTTTCTGAGTCTGGGAGTGGAGGGGTGGGTCAGTGGCTGGAGGTGTTGATCAGCCTCACTGCTTGGGGAAAGTGACTGTTTCTGAGTCTGGGAGTGGAGGGGTGGGTCAGTGGGTGGAGGTGTTGATCAGCCTCACTGCTTGGGGAAAGTGACTGTTTCTGAGTCTGGGAGTGGAGGGGTGGGTCAGTGGGTGGAGGTGTTGATCAGCCTCACTGCTTGGGGAAAGTGACTGTTTCTGAGTCTGGGAGTGGAGGGGTGGGTCAGTGGGTGGAGGTGTCGATCAGCCTCACTGCTTGGGGAAAGTGACTGTTTCTGAGTCTGGGACTGGAGGGGTGGGTCAGTGGGTGGAGGTGTTGATCAGCCTCACTGCTTGGGGAAAGTGACTGTTTCTGAGTCTGGGAGTGGAGGGGTGGGTCAGTGGGTGGAGGTGTTGATCAGCCTCACTGCTTGGGGAAAGTGACTGTTTCTGAGTCTGGGAGTGGAGGGGTGGGTCAGTGGGTGGAGGTGTTGATCAGCCTCACTGCTTGGGGAAAGTGACTGTCTCTGAGTCTGGGAGTGGAGGGGTGGGTCAGTGGGTGGAGGTGTTGATCAGACTCACTGCTTGGGGAAAGTGACTGTCTCTGAGTCTGGGAGTGGAGGGGTGGGTCAGTGGGTGGAGGTGTTGATCAGCCTCACTGCTTGGGGAAAGTGACTGTTTCTGAGTCTGGGAGTGGAGGGGTGGGTCAGTGGGTGGAGGTGTTGATCAGACACACTGCTTGGGGAAAGTTACTGTTTTTCCGAGGATCATTTATTATGAAAGTATACAACTCTGAAACAGATAGCCATGAAGCCAGGAAATAAAGGAAGGCATCACGATCATTAACCCCCAAATCCTCCTCCCCACACAAAAAAAAATCTCTAGAGAAAGAATATATTTTAAAAAACTATAAAACTGAAAACATTCTACAGTCCAAGTCCACATTCAAAACACGGAAAACCTGGGAAAATCTTTGGGCACAGTGGAAGGCTCTGCCCTCTGGTAGCAGAGTGATCAAAAGACAGGCAGCTCATCCTCCGCACTCACCTCAATCTTTCAATCTCCCTCATCACTTTAATCGGCGCACACGGAAGTTTTTATCAGTGAAATGGAGTCAAACACTGGCTTGCACCCTGTTCCGCGAGCTGCCCACCGTAAGGTTTGTACGTGCTGCCTCTGTCTCCCAGAATCCTCTTGGAGAGTGCAGAGCGCTGCAATGTACAAACAATCTTCAGACAGAAAATCAGAAGATCAAAATGTTCCAGAATCACATCCAAGAGTAAAAAGACAAACATAAAAGACATAAAGAAAATGAAATATATGGCTTCATGACCGACACAGGAGATGCCGATCAAAGGACCATTTTACAAAGTGCCACCTTGACCGAAGTGTGGTGGTCCTGGTGTGGATGCTCCGTAGCCTCCTCCCTGATGGGAGTGGGACAAACTGTCCACAAGCAAGGTGGGTGGGATTCTTCATGATGTTACTGGCACCTTTCTGTATAAATGTCCTTGTTGGCAGGTGGGCTGGTGCTGATGATGTGTTGGGCAGTTTGACGACCCGTTGTAGGGTCTTCCTGTCTGCCCCAGTGTGGTCTCCGTAACAAGCCATGAAGCAGCTTGTCAGGATGCTCTCCAGAATAGCTCTAACCTATTCTGTCATGTTTTGTAACTCCAAAACGTAAAACTAATTGAAAGAAAGGCACTGAGCTGAGGGTGACTCGTGTACGTTTAGTTTCTACCTTAGTGAGGTCCACACTTTTGACGCTGTGGTGTAATGACGTGTGCCATTCACGTACTTTTACATACAACCCGTAATGGATTATGTAAACAAAGAATGCTGAATCAAACAATACATTTGCAATATTACTGAAATATTAAATGCACAACATATTAAACTTTTCTGTAACTCAGGTCCTTAAGTCCTGGTAACATCCTTATAAATTTTTTCTGCACTCTCTCAATCAATTGAAACCTTTTCTGTGGGGAGGTAACCAGAATCGCTCACAATGCAACACAATGCTTTATAACACAAAGACAGACAGGAGAGTCATTTGTGAAGAGGATATAAGGCATCTCCAAAGCCGTATTAATAGGTTCAGCAATTGGCCAAGGAGCATAATGGGGAAAATTTTTAAATTAATAATTTCAGTAGGAAATGTCATTTAACAAGGTTATTATCTAAAGTGTGAGAGATTGCAGAGCCCTGAGACACTGGGGGGAACGGAACGTTCTGATGCATGTTTTACAAAAGGCTAATAGAACAACTGAGTCAGGAATGCTGCCGGGGAACTGAAAACAAAGGCAGTGCTTCCGTTATGCAGGGTAGTGGTGAGACAATGGAACTCCAATGTACTGCACTGCTCTCCTGATTCAAGGAAATGGGTTAACACAATGTTTCAGAGAACGTTCATAAGACTGAGACCTGAAACAGACAGATTGTCCTATAGAGTATTCGCCGCCAAATACGTATTTCCGATTCGATAAATAGATATTCCATGATTGAAGATTACACTCAGCTGTTTACATTCCTGTCCAATTCCTATAGGTTAACTCTTTCTCAG
The DNA here is from genome assembly GCF_030144855.1 of Hypanus sabinus. NCBI lineage: Eukaryota > Metazoa > Chordata > Chondrichthyes > Myliobatiformes > Dasyatidae > Hypanus > Hypanus sabinus. The sequence continues at coordinate 4,202,706 of NC_082728.1, forward strand.
CTCTTTGAGTTTTGGCTTCTTTTAGTTTAATACCTTTATCTCTGGTCCCATCTCCAATTCGCAAATCACCTCTCACATCTGTCATTTGCCATACTTAACTCCCCAGAACATCAAGAACCAATGCTGGGCAACCAAGCCAAGATGCAGAGGGCTGAAAGCTCAACCAGCTCCACCAAGGACACCAAGCCTCCCCATCTTCAACAGGCAATGCTTCAAGGTTTCTTTCATCATTAAGGACCCCCACCACTTGGGACGTGCCCTCTTCTCATTCCTGCCATCATGGAGGAGCTACAGGAGCTTGAAGACACGCACTCAACCGTCTAGGAGCAGATTCTTCCACTCCACCATCAGATTTCTGAATGGACCAGAACCCTTGAACACTACCTCAGTATTTGCTCTATTTCTACACAATCTTCCAATTGCTTTCTTTTGTTAAATATACATCTCTTAGTAGGCTTCTTGCACTGTACTGCTACCACAAAACAAAAAAATTCATGACACAAGTCAGTGATGATAAACTGATTCTGATTCTAACTCTGAGAGTAAATGTCTTTGTTATCTGTCTTATCTCTAGTCAGGTCTGTCTCTGAGTTGTTGAAATTGCCTAATATTACTCCACTGTTAGTCTTACAAACCACTCCTTCATTTCGAGCTCAAACAGAAAATGTCAGGCATCACAAATTTACAATTTTCATTATTTCTTTAATCAGAAGTTTCTTCCTGGCTTCTGTCTGAGAACTTAATCATCAAAAAAGGTATGGGAGCATAGCAGCTAGCAGCTCGCTTTACAGCGAAAGCCCTGTATGTGCTCAGTCTGTTTCTGCTGGGTCCTCCCACCTTCCAAACACATCCAAGTTAGGAAGGGCTCATAGGTTGTGGGCATGCTATGTTGGCGCCAGAAACATAGAGATACGTGCGGGCTGCCCCCAACACATCCTCGGAGTGTGGTGGTCATTGACGCAAAATGATGCATTTCACTGGATGTTTCAGTGTACAGGACTGTGGACATATGTATAGCTCAAGTGCCTAAGAAACGACATGGGTCCCAGACGAGACAAGGATTCCGGGCCTGGGCTAGGACTTGACGAGGATAGCAGAACCAGGACATGGAACTGGGAACTAGGAGCCTGGGCTTGGGCTCCGAGCCAGAGACTGGACAAGGACCCAGAACCTGGGTCTTGATTCTGGCTCAGACCCCAGAACCAGGCGAGGACAAGACGTGGCTACAGGACGAGGAGAGGCACAAGACTGTACGTGAAGCTCCTGGACAGGGCAAGGGAACCCTAGCACAGGACAAGAGAATCCCAACACCAGGCTGGGCAAGGTACTCCTGTGCTGGATGAGGCACATGGACATTACGAGAACACAGAGCTTTGGTCGAGGGAGAGCAGGAACGCAGAACACAGAGTCGAGGGAGAGACAGGAACATGGACCCCTCGTTGGGTACAGAATGTAGGGCCGGGACTCATTACACAGAATGCTGAACACGACAGGACAGTTCCCTACGCTAGGTAGCGGCAAATCAGCCAGACCTACCTAGCAAGGGTAAGGCTCCAGGCAGAGGCGACGTGAGGCGGGGCTCCAGGCAGAGGCGACGCGAGGCGGGGCTCCAGGCAGAGGCGACGCGAGGCGGGGCTCCAGGCAGAGGCGAAGTGAGGCGGGGCTCCAGGCAGAGGCGACGCGAGGCGGGGCTCCAGGCAGAGGCGACGCGAGGCGGGGCTCCAGGCAGAGGCGACGCGAGGCGGGGCTCCAGGCAGAGGCGACGCGAGGCGGGGCTCCAGGCAGAGGCGACGCGAGGCGGGGCTCCAGGCAGAGGCGACGCGAGGCGGGGCTCCAGGCAGAGGCGACGCGAGGCGGGGCTCCAGGCAGAGGCGAGGCGAGGCGGGGCTCCAGGCAGAGGCGACGCGAGGCGGGGCTCCGGGCAGAGGCGAGGCGAGGCGGGGCTCCGGGCAGAGGCGAGGCGAGGCGGGGCTCCGGGCAGAGGCGAGGCGGGGCTCCGGGCAGAGGCGAGGCGGGGCTCCGGGCAGAGGCGAGGCGGGGCTCCGGGCAGAGGCGAGGCGGGGCTCCAGGCAGAGGCGAGGCGGGGCTCCAGGCTGAGGCGAGGCAGGGCTCCGGGCAGAGGCGAGGCGAGGCGAGGCTCCAGGCAGAGGCGAGGCGAGGCGGGGCTCCGGGCAGAGGCAAGGCGGGGCTCCAGGCAGAGGCGAGGCGGGGCTCCAGGCAGAGGCGAGGCGAGGCGGGGCTCTGGGCAGAGGCGAGGCGGGGCTCCGGGCAGAGGCGAGGCGGGGCTCCGGGCAGAGGCGAGGTGGGGCTCCAGGCAGAGGCGAGGTGGGGCTCCAGGCAGAGGCGAGGTGGGGCTCCAGGCTGAGGCGAGGCGGGGCTCCAGGCTGAGGCGAGGCGGGGCTCCGGGCAGAGGCAAGGCGGGGCTCCGGGCAGAGGCGAGGCGGGGCTCCAGGCTGAGGCGAGGCAGGGCTCCGGGCAGAGGCAAGGCGGGGCTCCGGGCAGAGGCGAGGCGGGGCTCTGGGCAGATGCGAGGCGAGGCGGGGCTCCAGGCTGAGCCGAGGCGAGGTGGGGCTCCAGGGAGGCGAGGCGGGGCTCCGGGCAGAGGCAGAGCGAGGCAAAGCAAGGCTCCAGGCAGGCAGGAAGGTGAAGAGAGGAGATACAGACAAGGGATTTGGACAGGAACAATCCAACAGCCAGAGGCTGAATCCTAAAGCTATTTATGAGGCCAGCCCAAACGAGAATCAGCTGCCTCAACAAAAACTGGGAAAACCCGGAAAACCTTGGATAAGGAACATGGACCAGTCAGTGAACCGGAATGCAGATTTCATGGACCGGACCATAACAAATTCCTCTGTTTCCATACACACTTTCTCACCGTCACACTTGATAGGTCCTATTCTTTCATGTCTTATCCTTTTGCTCTTCACATACTTGTAGAATGCTTTGGGGTTTTCCTTAATCCTATCCGCCAAAGCCTTCTCTTGGCCCTTTCTTGCTCTCCTAATTTCCTTTTTAAGCTTCTTCCTGTTAGCCTTATAATCTTCTAGATCTCTAACATTACCTAGCTCTCTGAACTTTTTGTAAGCTTTTCTTTTCTTTTTGACTGGATTTATTACAGCCTTTGTACACCACGGTTCCTTCACCCGACCATAACTTCCCTGTCTCATTGGAACATACCTATGCAGAACTCCACACAAATATCCCCTGAACATTTGCCACATTTCTTCCGTACTTTTCCCTGAGAACATCTGTTCCCAATTTAAGCTTCCAATTTCCTGCCTGATAGCCTCATAACTCCCCTTACTCCAATTAAATGTTTTTCTAACTTGTCTGTTCCTATCTCTCTCCAATGCTATTGAAAAGGAGAAAGAATTATGATCACTACCTCCAAAATGCTCTCCCACTGAGAGATCTGACACCGGACAGGTTCATTTCCCAATAAGTCTCCTGCCTTCTCCCCATATCCCTTCATGCCCTGACCAACCAAGAACCCAATGACTTGGTCTCCACTGCCACCTGTGGTAAAGAATTCCACAGATTCCCCACTCTCTGGCGAAAGAAATTCATCCTCATCTCCATTCTAAAAGGACATTATCCTAAAGGGTGTGGAGATAGATAAATAAAATAGATAGATAGATAAATAAATAAATAGAATGTTTATTTTTATAAACAAAAATTTATTATGATTAAAAACATCTAAATTGCCATGACAGTAAATTAGCTGTAATGTTGCCAAAACTGAGAGCTCAGTGTTAAAGAGCAACACACACAACATTCAGGCGTTCCTTCTAGTGTTTTGTGTGTGGCTCGAGATTTCTAGCATCTGCACAATCTTGTGTCTCGTCACTATTCAAGGATTTACAACAGAAAACATCGAAGAGTACAGCACATGAACAGGCTGTTCAGCCCACAATGCTGTGCCAAGACAGCTAAAAAAACAAATCACAAATATATATCTTTAAAATCTCTATTTTTCCCTTCCAGGATTCTTTTAAAGACCCTGACCTAGAGTTACACACTGCCCTAACCTCATCACCTTGTCAAAAAAACTCAGTCAAGCTGGTAAGGCAGGACCTGCCCCACATAAGGCATGCTGGCTCTCCCATGCTGAACGTCTAGATAGATTAATAGATAGATGGATGGATAGAGCGACAGATAGACAGTGGATAAATAAGGAGATTGCAGCTGAGAGGGAAATGGATCAGCCATGATGAAATTACAGAGCAGACTCAATGGGCCAAATGGCTTACTTCTGTTCCTATATCTTATCTTAAATAGATAGAGATAAAGGGATGAATGAATAGATAGATAAGCAAATAATTTTGTTTGGGAGATGATGCAGAATTGGAATCGGTTTGGTTGGAATTACACAGCAAGAAAACGTTGGGATTCCTGAGGGGCCACCAGCCAGCAGTTGTAATATCAGGTGTGAAGTAAGGCAGAAACCAGGGCCGTTCTTCAACAGGACTTATGCAGCTATTGTGGGCTTGGTAGTTTACACAAACTCAACAGCTCACAGTTCTATAGTGAATGAATTCATCGAAAGTGCATCAGATGGTTTTACAGATTAATAGGTTTGAGGAACAAACCAAGAAAAGACTTAGATCAAGTCCTGTAAATTGAGAAAGGATTAATTTATAATCTTGTAGAGTAGGGGCCTTCAGGAAAGAGTGACTGGAATAAGAATGAAATTTCTACTGAGACTGAAAGTGGTATCGTACAAACTGAAGCCAGATCATTAGCAAAGGAAACTGAAAGAATGTGAGGGGCAGGCTGTCTGTGGCTGTTCGGGAAATTTTATTAGAGTATGCCAGTGGACAGGCTTTGACTAGCATGATAAAAATTATACACAGCTTGAAAATTAAAATTCCTGTAAGGCGTAAAGACACAGCAGGGAAGTTGGTTTCTCTGAGGCTAATGGGAGAATTGAATGATATCATTAAATCAAAGGGAATTCTGCCAGAAATAGGATTAGGTTTGGGATCAGGAGCATTTTAGAACTCAACAAATGAGAACTAGACAATCGATGAAGGATAGATGGAATATGTGAACAAACTGACAAGTAACATGAGGGAGCAGCTGCAACTGCTTCACTAGTTGCAGGAAAAACAGGAGACAAAATGGATGGACAGCAAACTGTAGACCATGTCCCAGGCCCACCCCCCACCCTTCCACACAGCTGACGAATCCAAAGGAACGGAAGAGACCGGTACAGTTTGGCACCAGTGGCGTCGCAGGAATTGCCAGCCGACGTTGAACTCATTGTGGGTCTGCCTTAGGGACTCCAGTGCTGGATTTTTCCTCGGGGTTTACTCTGGAATGTGTATACCCACAAGGTAGCAGAGGTTTCCATCCCCTACATGAGCTGCCAACCACAGTGGATGAACCTCATGAGCCAGAAGCAACTGGCTTCAAGGCACCAGTAACCCGCCTTCTTCTCTCAGTAGAAATGGTCCACCAGGTTTAGTAGCTAAGCCACATGTGAAGGCCAGGAGCTGGACTTGGTTGTCAGAGGGTATTCGAGACACTCCCCATTGGGAGCATTTGTAAGGTAGTGGGAGCTTATCCCCACAACCACCCCAGCTGTAACAACCTTAAGGAACTTATACTTCATAAACTTAGAGTTACAGGGGGGATCACATTGAAATCTACCAAATACTGAAAGGTCTGGATGGAATGGAGGTGGAGAGAAGCAGCAGGCACAGATTGAGAGTAGAGAGATGTCCATTTAGAACAGAGATGAGGAGGAATTTCTTTAGCGAGTGGGTGGTGAATCTGTGGAATTTGTTGTCTCGGGTGGATATGGAGGTTGAGTCATTGGGTATACTTGAGGGAAGTTGATAGGTTCCTGACTAGTAAGGGCATCAAAGGTTATGGTGAGAAGGCAGGAAATTGGGGTTGAGAAGGATAATAAATCAGCCATAATCGAATGGTGGAGCAGACTCAATGGGCCAAAAGACCTAATTCTGCTCCAACAATATGCCTTTTAGTCTAATGTTCACCTCTGCCACTTGCTCAATCCTTTTTTAAATCTTTCCCCTCTACCTCAAGTTTTAAACTTCCCGACCCTGGGAAAAAGACTGTGACCATCCAGCTCATGTTTGGCCCTCTCTGTTCTACAGGGCCCCACCATTTACTGCAAAGACCCTGCCTATGTTTAAATTATAAAAACATAACACCTCATTCTTGTTTGAGCTGGAGTCTTGGCAACGGGGAACAACAGAGGGATTCCGGGGTCCATTTTTCTGTCAAGCATGTGCCTGTCTAGGTGTCTCTTTGATATTCCTGATGTATGTACCTCTACCAACACTCCCTGGCAGGGTGCTCCACACACTGCCAACATTTGTGTAAAAAACTTACCTCTGACATGCACCCTATACTTTCCTCCAGTCACCTAACATTATGCCCCTCATATTACCTACTGTGAAAAAGTCTCTGGCTATCCACTTGATCTGTGCCCCTTATCACCTTGTACCCATCGATCAAGCTTCCTTATCTCTAAGAGAAAAGCCCTTGCTTGCTGAACCTAGCTTCGTAAACACTAACCTGTTGTCTCGGGTGGGTGCATGACCAAGCAGAAACTGAAACGCTCCAGCACACACAGCCTTTGTTGCCTAGAAGCTGGAATACAGACAATTGGGGAAAATTTTACAAAACAGAAGATTTACTTTATTGTACCGTGTTTTCTTATATCCTTCAATTAATAAATAAAATCACAAGTATGTGACTTTTCAGTTTTCATTCTAAGTATTCATTGTATGCATATTACACAAAAAGAACACTTAAGGCGCCACACAATTTTTAGGCTTTGTAAAAGTTTCCTGCTGAGAGCAATAATTGGTCCATGCAGCTGTAAAAAAAATTAGAGGGAACGCTACTCATAAGACGCATTCTCTCATCCTGATAGCATCCTGGTAAATCTCCTCTGCACCCTTTCTAAAGCTTCCTCATCCTTCCTACAATGAGACAACCAAAACAGAACATAATACTCCAAGAGTGGTCTAACCAGGGTTTTACTGAGGTTCACCATTCCCTCACGACCCTTGAATTCTAACTAACGAAGACAACATTCCACTTGACTTCCCAAAAACCCTAGCAGCCTGTATGGCAACTTCGAGAGATCTATAAATGTGGACTTAGAGATCCCATCTTGCCATTGCAGATAACTAAAAATTATCGATTTTGATGTTGACCTTGATACAGACAGGGCTGAGAGTAAAATGGGTCCGTGATGGAATGGCAGAGCAGACTTGATGGGCCAAATGGCCTAATTCTGCTCCTATATCTTTTAGTTTTATGGTCTTACTTATGAGAGCATAGAAAACTGAGGGGAGACCGAGAGCGATACAAAAGATAGAGTAAATGCAAGCAGGCTTTTCCCACCGAGTTTGGGTGAGTCTAAAACAAGAGGTCATGGGTTAAGGGTGAAAGGTGAAATGTTCAAGGGGAACCTGAGGGGAAACTTCTTCACTCAGAGGGTGTTGAGAGTGTGGAGCGAGCTGCCAGCGACAGAGGTGGGTGAACCGAAATCAGGTTTATTATCACTTACCTACTTGGTGAAATTTGATGTTTTGTGACAGCAGCACATTGCAATACATATACATACTATAAGTTACAATAAAAAACAGATAACATTTTGATTGAGTAAGTTGTGCAAAAAGAGTGCAAAATTAGTGAGGTAGTGTTCACAGCTTCAAGGTTCATTTACAAATCTGATGGCAGCAGAGAAGAAGCTGTTTCTGAATCGCTGAGTGTGTGCCCTCAGGCTCCTGTACCTCCTCCCTGATGGTAACAGTGAGAAGAGGGCATGTCCTGGGTGCTGGGGGTCCTTAATGGTCGATACTTCCTTTTTGAGGCATCGCCTTTTTTGTTTGCAACATTTAAGAGAGTTTCATGGATTGGAGGGCCACGGTCCAGGTGTGGTTCGATGGCACTAGGCAGAACAAAAGTCCAGCACAGTCTGGGTGGGCTGAAGGGCCTGTTTCTGTGCTGTAGTACTCTGTAGTCCCACATTATTTCAGATTTCCACATGCTTTTGGATTACTCATTGAATCATGATGGGGCAATAAAAGTTACTTACAAGAAGGTACTGCAATTCCTTCAGAAAGGATGAGGAGACGCCGTTAGCAGCAACATGACTGACTGGAGCCAGTGAGGAGTTACACAGATGGTGTTGACAGGCCTCGTGCATTGGCAGCTCACAGCAGCCACATTCATTCACAGTGATTTTAATTTGAACAGCAAAGGTCACATTGAGTTGAAACGCTGCAGGTCGTTGAAATATTCTTGGGTAGTTAATGAGTGAAAGTATTGACCCAGAATTGAACTACACACACAAAACTCTGGAGGAACAAATCAAGTTGAAAACAGAGAGGAATAAACAGTCGACATCTCAGGCCAAGACCCTTTGTCAGGACTTGTAGCTTGTAGCTTTATTAAGAAGGGATGAGATCAGTATATTCGTTCATTCTGTGTCTTGTCATATGACGTGGGTGATCACAGTCTTTCCACGACCACGATTGCTCCTGGCAAACTTTTTCTACAGAAGTGCTTTGCCATTGCCATCTTCTGGGCAGTGTCTTTACAAGATGGATGACCCCAGCCACTATCAATACTCTGCCTGGTGTCAGTGGTTGCACCACCTACTCCCACGGTTTCACGTGACCCTGATCGAGGGGTGCTAAGCAGGTGCTACACCTTACCTAAGGGTGACCTGCAGGTTAGCAGAGAGAAGGAACACCTTTGGTAAGACAAGTGTCCACCCCACCAGTCAAATCAGTATATTAGTGAAAAATAATCTAGATGGCACAGTGCTGGAGTAGTTAGTATGACACGATTTCAGTGCCAGTAACCCCGTTTCAATTCCCTGCCTGCAGGGAGTTTGCACGTAATTCCCGTGACCACGTGGGTTTCCTCTGGGTGCTCCAGTTTCCTCCCACAGTCCAAAGGCGTACCGGTTAGTAGATGGATTAGTTACATGGGTTGGGCCGGAAGGGCCTGCTACTGTGCTGTAACTCTAATTAGAGAGTTACGTTAGACAGGCAGATAGATAGATAAATAGATAGACAGCTGTATAGATAGTTTGGTCCTTTACGTTAGACAGGCAGATAGATAGACAGCTGTATAGATAGTTTGGTCCTTTACGTTAGACAGGCAGATAGATAGATAAATAGATAGACAGTTTGGTCCTTTATCAGGACTTGGTGGATGCGGACAGGCAGAATAAGAAGGTAGGAGGAGGGGAAGGAGTAAAAGCTAGCTGGAGATAGATGAGATCAGGTGAGGGGGAAGGTGGAAGGGTGGGGGAGGGAGGGATAAATTAACAAGCTGGGAGTTGATAGGTGGAAAAGGCGAAGGGCTGGAGAAGAAGGAATCTGATAGGAGAGGAGAGTGGATCATGGGAGAAAGGGAAGGAGGAAGGGAACCAAAGGGAAGAGATGGGCAGATGAGGAGAATGGGTGAGAAGGGAACCAGAATAAGGAATGGAAAAAGGAAGAAGGAGGAGGGCTGAGAACCTTTATCGAAACTAGAAGTTGGAGAAATTGGTGTTCATACCATCAGGTTGGAGGCTACCCAGACAGAATATGAGGTGTTGCTCCTCCAACCTGAGTTTGGCCTAACCGTGGCAGTAAAGGTAGACGTGTCAGAGTGGGAATGGGAAATTGAACTGAAATGGATGTTCACCTTTCACAGCAGACAGAATGAAGGTGTTCAACAAAGCGGTCCCCCAGTCTGCACGTCTCACCACACAGAGGAGGCTGCACCGGGAGTACCAGATATAGCAGGTGACCCCAACAGACTCACAGGTGTTGTGCTTAACTAAGGATTGTCGACTTTTGTCTTCACCCTTAGCTCTTGCAGGAATGTAGGGACATCGGTTAACAGAGAATTACTCCAGAGCCAGCAGACACCTTCAGACTGAGTTATTAAACAATGAACCAGTAAACCAAAGAGTTAAAGAGAGAAGAAAGGAGGAAAAAACTGAATTTAAAATTACTTTGGATTGTTATTGAACATTTCTGGATGTTTTATTTTTAAGGAAAGTGAACTCTGTCACTTCTCTTGTCATCCCCCTGGTCCGTACCTCTGAATCTGATCCTCCATCAGGTTATCATCACTGACATATGTCATAACATTTGTTGTTTTGTGGCAAGTGCATTGAAGGATATAGAATAAACCATTTATTACAATAAGAAATATGAATATAAAATATTAAATAAGTAGTGCAAGATAGTGAGGAAGTGTTCGTGGGTTCATAGATTGTCCAGAAATCTGATAATGGAGGGGAAGGCAGGAACTCTGGGTGAACAGATATCCCCTTCCCACTTCCCATTCTGACATGTCTATCTGTGACTGTCACTACTGCCACGGTTAGGCCAAGCTCAGGCTGGAGGAGTAACACTTCATATTCTGTTTGGATAGCCTCCAACCTGATGGTATGAACACCCATTTCCCTAACTTCTAGTCCTGTTGTTGGGCATGTGTCCTTGGCCTCCTGCACCTTCTCCCTGAAGGCAATAATGAGAAGAGAGCATGTCTTAAGTGGTGCACCACCTTATTGAGGCATCACTTTTTGAAGATGTCCTCAGTGGTGGAGAGGCTAGTGCCCATGATGAGTTTGCAGCTTTTTTCAGTCCTGTCCGATGGTTCCTCCACACTAGGCAGTGGAGCCACCAGTCAGTGTACATCTAAATAAATTTGCCTTTGTTACGTCTTTGGTGACATATCAAATCTGCTCATACTCCTGATGAAATATAGTTGTTGCTGTGCCTTCTTTGTAATTGCATCAATATAATAGACCCAGCATAGATCCTCAGAGATGTTGATGCCCAGGAACTTGAAACTGCTCACCCTTTCCACTGATAAGGAGAGAGTGAGTCAGAAACAGGTTTAGCATCACAGGCATATATTGTAAAATCTGTAATAAAAATCTATAAATTGCAAAAGGTAGTGCAAAAATAGAGAAGGAAAAACAGTGAGGTAGTTTCATGGGTTCATTCTCCATTCAGAAGAAATCTGATAGCAGAGAGGACAAAACTGTCCATGAAACATTGAGTGTGTCCTCTACGTCCTCCCTGATGCTAGCTATGAGGAGACAAAATGTCCTGGATGCTAAGGGTCCGTCATGAGGTACTGCCTTTTGAGGGTGTCCTTGATGAGGGGGTAAGAACCATTATTCTTTTATGAGAATTTTCTCATAAAATGAGAACCATATTCTCCTTCTGACAGTTCCACCACCCCCTAGTTCTTTCTTTTCCTGCCCTTCCTGTCAGATGTGGTGGCCACATCACCTCATAGTTGTGAATTCAAATATTGTTCTTCCTAAGCTAATCAGCAGTTTTATAGAGCTGCAGCATGACCTCATGGCTCTTGAACTCAATTCTCTGAATAATGAAGGGCATCAAAAAAGAAGCCTTGTTAACCACACGATCAACTTGCATGGAAACTTTGAGGGATTTATAGACGTGGACTTACAAAGGTCATCTTGCATGCTCTATCACTTCCATTGGGGAACCACCATAAGGCCAAAAGATAGAGGAGCAGAATTAGCCATTCAGCCCATCAAGTCTGCTCCGTCATTCCATCATGGCTCTCAAAACCATTCTCCTGCCTTCCCCCCCCCATAACCTTTGACATTCTAACTGATCAAAATTTTATCTGCTGTAAATACACTCAATGACTTTGCCTCCACAGCCATTTGTGGCAATGAGTTCCACAGATTCACCATCCTCTGGCTAAAGAAATTCTTCCTCATCTCTGTTCCAAAGGAATGTGTTCGTATTTGGAGGATGTATCCTCTGGTCCAAGACACCCTCACTATAGGAATCATCTTCTCCATGTCCACTCTATCTAGGTTTTTCAATGTTCAATAGGTTTCAAAGCTCAAAATTTCAAAGTAATGTATTATCAAAGTATGTATACAGTATGTCACCAGATTCAACCCTGAAATTTATTTTCTTGCAGGCACACTCAATAAATTCAATAACCATAATAGACTCAACAACAGATCGCGCCTGACAGGGCAGACAAACTGAGTGCAAAAGACAACAAACTTTGCAAATACAAAATTATTATTATTATTATTATTATTATTATTATTATTATTATTATTATTATTATTAAGCAATAAATATTGAGAACATGAGATGAAGAGTCTTTGAAAATGAGTCCATAGATTGTGGGAACATTTCAGTGATGGGGCAAGTGAGTTATATCATTTGGTTCAACAGCCTGATGGCTAAGGAGTAATAATTGTTCCTGAACTTGGTGGTGTGGGTCCTGAGGCTCCTGTGTCATCTTCCTGATGGCAGCAGTGAGAAGAGAACATGATCTGGGTGGTGGGGGTCCTTGATGATGGATGCTGATTTCCTGTGACAACACTCCATGTAAATATGCTCAACAGCTTGGAGGACTTTACCTTTGATGGTCTGGGCCGTACCCAGTACTTTCTGTAGGATTTTTTGTTCTAAAATGTTTCCATATCAGGCTGTGACGCAGCCAGTCAATGCACTCTCCATCACACATATACAGAAGTCTATCAAGGTTTTAGCTGTCATGCCAAATCTTTGCAAACTTCCATGGAAATAGAGGTGCTTTCTTTGTAATTGCACTTAAATGCTGGGCCAAGAGTTCAAGGAAATCTCCCCTCTTTTTCAAAATCCAGTGAGTATAGGCCGAGAGCTATCAAACTCTCCTCGTACATTAACCATTTCATTCCCAGAATCATTCTCGTGAATCTCCTCTCCAATGCTAGCACAACTTATCTTAGATAAGAGGCTCCAAACTGCTCACAATAGAACATAGAGAACATAGAATAGTACAGCACATTACAGGCCCCTCGGCCCACAATTTTGTGCCAACCCTCAAACCCTGCCTCCCATATAACCCCCCACCTTAAATTCCTCTATATACCTGTCTAGTAGTCTCTTAAATTTCACTAGTGTATCTGCCTCCACCACTGACTCAGGCAGTGCATTCCACGCACCAACCAATCTCTGAGTGAAAAACCTTCCTCTAATATCCCCCTTGAACTTCCCTCCCCTTACCTTAAAGCCATGTACTGAGTAGTGGTGCCCTGGGGAAGAGGCGCTGGCTGTCCACTCTATCTATTCCTCTTGATATCTTGTACACCTCTATCATGTCTCCTCTCATCCTCCTTCTCTCCAAAGAGTAAAGCCCTAGCTCCCTTAATCGCTGATCATAATCCATACTCTCTAAACCAGGCAGCATCCTGGTAAATCTCCTCTGTACCCTTTCCAATGATTCGACATCCTTCCTATAGTGAGACAACCAGAATTGGATACAGTACTCCAAATGTGGCCTAACTAGAGTTTTATAGAGCTGCATCATTACATTGCGTCTCTTAAACTCTATCCCTCGACTTATGAAAGCTAACACCCCATAAGCTTTCTTAACTACCCTATCTACCTGTGAGGCAACTTTCAGGGATCTGTGGACATGTACTCCCAGATCCCTCTGCTCCTCCACACTACCAAGTATCCTGCCATTTACTTTGTACTCTGCCTTGGAGTTTGTCCTTCCAAAGTGTACCACCTCACTCTTCTCCGGATTGAACTCCATCTGCTACTTCTCAGCCCACTTCTGCATCCTATCAATGTCTCTCTGCAATCTTCGACAATCCTCTACACTATCTACAATACCACCAACCTTTGTGTCGTCTGCAAACTTGTCAACCCACCCTTCTACCTCCACATCCAGGTCGTTAATAAAAATCACAAAAAGTAGAGGTCCCAGAACAGATCCTTGTGGGACACCACAGGTCCCAACCCTCCAATCTGAATGTACTCCTTCCACCACAACCCTCTGCCTACTGCAGGCAAGCCAATTCTGAATCCACCTGACCAAACTTCCCTGGATGCCATGCCTTCTGACTTTCTGATTAAGCCTACCATGTGGAACCTTGTCAAATGTCTTACTAAAATCCATGTAGATCACATCCACTGCACTACCCTCATCTATATGGCTGGTCACCTCCTCAAAGAACTCTATCAGGCTTGTTAGGCACGATCTGCCCTTCACAAAGCCATGCTGACTGTCCCTGATCAGACCATGATTCTCTAAATGCCCATAGATCCAACTCTAAGAATCTTTTCCAACAGCTTTCCCAACACAGACATAAGGCTCACTGGTCTGTAATTACCTGGACTATTCCTACTAACTTTTTTGAACAAGGGGGCAACATTCACCTCCCTCCAATCCTCCGGTACCATTCCTGTGGACAACGAGGACATAAAGATTCTAGCCAGAGCCTCAGCAATCTCTTCCCTCACCTCATGGAGCAGCCTGGGGAATATTCTGTCAGGCTCCGGGGACTTATACATCCTAATGTATTTTAAAAACTCCAACACCTCCTCTCCCTTAATGCTCCAGAACAGCAACCTCACTCATATTGTCCTCACCATCATCAAGTTCCCTCACAGTGGTGAATACCGAACAGAAGTATTCATTGAGGGCCTCGCTCACTTACACAGTCTCCAGGCATATCTTCCCACTTTTATCTCAAATCTGTCCTACCTTCACTCCTGTCATCCTTTTGTTCTTCACATAATTGAAGAATGCCTTGGGATTTTCCTTTACCCTACTCGCCAAGGTCTTCTCATGCCCCCTTCTTGCTCTTCTCAGCCACTTCTTAAGCTCCTGTCTAGCTACCCAATATGCCTCAATAGACTCATCTGATCGTTGCTTCCTAAAACACATGTATGCTGCCTTCTTCCACCTGACTAGATTTTCCACTTCACTTGTCACCCATGGTTCCTTCACCCTACCATTCTTTATGTTCCTCACTGGGACAAATTTATCCCGAACATCCTGCAGGAGATCCTTAAACATCGACCACATGTCCATAGTACATTTCCCTGAAAAGAAATCATCCCAGTTTACACCCGCAAGTTCCAGCCACATAGCCTCATAATTTGCCCTTGCCAAATAAAAAATTTTCCTGTCCTCTCTGATTCTACCTTTTTCCATGTTCAAGGTCAGGGAGCGGAGATCACTGTCCCCCAGATGTTCAGCAACTGACAGATCTGTGACCTGCCCAGTTCGTTACCTAATACTAGAGGACTAACAATATGAGGACAATACATTATGTGAGGACTAACCCATGCCTTATGAAGCCTCTTTCAGCATTTCCTCCTTCACCCACATTTCAACTCCTCACACTACAATGATACTAACACCTGCAGGTCTTACCTCTCCAATGATACTAACCCAGGCAACTGTCACCTCTCCTATGATACTAAACCATGCAGCTCTTATCTCTCCAATGATAGTAACCCATGCAGCTCTTATCTCTCCAATGATACTAAGCGATGTAGCTCTTACCTCTCCAATGATACTAACCCAGGCAACTGTCACCTCTCCAATGATACTAACCCATGGAGCTCTTACCTCTCCTATGATACTAAACCATGCAGCTCTTATCTCTCCAATGATAGTAACCCATGCAGCTGTTATCTCTCCAATGATACTAAACCATGCAGCTCTTACCTCTCCAATGATACTAACCCATGAAGCTCTTATCTCTCCGATGATAGTAACCCATGCAGCTGTTATCTCTCCAATGATACTAACTCATGTACCTCTTATCTCTCCAATGATACAAAACCCATGTATCTCTTTTCTCTCCAATGATACGATCCCATGCAGCTCTTATCTCTCCAATGATACTAAACCATGTAGCTCTTATCTCTCCAATGATACAAACCCATGTAGCTCTTATCTCTCCAATGATACTAAACCATGTAGCTCTTACCTCTCCAATGATACTAACCCATGAAGCTCTTATCTCTCCGATGATAGTAACCCAGGCAACCAACACCTCTCCAATGATACTGACCCATGTAGCTCTTATGTCTCCAATGATACTAACCCATGCAGCTCTTACTTCTCCTATCATACCAAACCATGTAGATCTTACCTCTCCAATGATACAAACCCAGGTAACTTTCACGTCTCCAATGATACTAACCCATGTAGCTCTTATCTCTCCAATGATACTAACCCATGTAGCTCTTACTTCTCCTATGATACTAAACCATGTAGATCTTATGTCTCCGATGATACTAACCCATGTAGCTCTTACCTCTCCAATGATACAAACCCAGGTAACTTTCACGTCTCCAATGATACAAACCCATGTAGCTCTTATCTCTCCAATGATACTAACCCATGTAGCTCATATATCTCCAACGATACTAACCCATGTAGCTCATATCTCTCCAATGATACAAACCCATGTAGCTCTTATCTCTCCAATGATACTAACCCATGTAGCTCATACATCTCCAACGATACTAACCCATGTAGCTCTTATCTCTCCAATGATACAAAACCCATGTATCTCTTTTCTCTCCAATGATACGAACCCATGCAGCTCTTACCTCTGCAATGACACTAAATCATGTAGCTGTTACCTCTCCAATGATACTAACCCACGTAGCTCTTATCTCTCCAATGATACAAACCCATGTAGCTCTTACCTCTCCAATGATACTAACCACGTACCTCTTATCTCTCCAATGATACCGAACCATGTAGCATTTATCTCTCCAATGATACAAAACCATGTAGCTCTTATCTCTCCAATGATACAAACCCATGTACCTCTTACCTTTCCAATGATACTAACCCCTGTAGCTCATAACTTTCCAATGATACTAACCTATCCAGTTCTTATCTCTCCAATTATACTAACCCAGGTAACTCTCAGGTCTCCAATGATATTAACCCATGTAGCTCTTATCTCTCCAATGATACAAACCCCTGTAGCTCTTATCTCTCCAATGATACATACCTATGTAGCTCTTAACTCTCCAATGATACTAACCCATGTAGCTCCTACGAATCCGATGATACCAACCCATGTAGCTCTTATCTCTCCAATGATAAGCACCCATGTAGCTCTTATCTCTCCAATGATACAAACCCATGTACCTCTTACCTTTCCAATGATACTAACCCCTGTAGCTCATAACTTTCCAATGATACTAACCTATCCAGTTCTTATCTCTCCAATTATACTAACCCAGGTAACTCTCAGGTCTCCAATGATAGTAACCCATGCAGCTCTTATCTCTCCAATGATACTAACCGCTGTACATCTTACCTATCCAATGATACTAACCCATGTAGCTCTTATCCCTCCAATGATACTAACCCCTGGATCTCTTAACTCTCCAATGATACTAACCTATCTAGTTCTTACGTCTCCAATGATACTAACCCATGTAGCTCTTACCTCTCTTTTGATACTAACCCATGTAGTTCTTATCTCTCCAATGATACTAACACATGTAGATCTTACCTCTCCAATGAGACTAAACCAGGTAACTCTGAGCTCTCCAATGATACTAACCCAGGTAACTCTCAGGTCTCCAATGATACTAACCCATGTAGCTCTTATCTCTCCAATGATACTAACCCAGGCAAACATCATCTCTCCAATTATACTAACCCATGTAGCCCATAACTCTCCAATGATACGAACCCATGTAGCTCTTATTTCTCAAATGATACGAACCCATGTAGCTCTTACCTCTCCAATGATAGTAACCCATGTAGCTCTTATCTCTCCAATGATACTAACCGCTGTACATCTTACCTATCCAATGATACTAACCCATGTAGCTCTTATCTCTCCAATGATACTAACCCATGTAGCTCTTATCTCTCCGATGATTCTAACCCATGTAGCTCTTATCTCTCCAATGATACTAAACCCAGTAGCTCTTATCTCTCCAATGATACAAACCCATGTAGCTCTTACCTCTCCAATGATACTAACAATGTACCACTTATCTCTCCATTGATACCGAACCATGTAGCATTTATCTCTCCAATGATACAAAACCATGTAGCTCTTAACTCTCCAATGATACGAACCCATGTACCTCTTACCTCTCCAATGATACTAACTCCTGTAGCTCTTAACTTTCCAATGATACTAATCTATCTAGTTCTTATGTCTCCAAAGATACTAACCCATGTAGCTCTTACCTCTCCTTTGATACTAACCCATGTAGTTCTTATCTCTCCAATGATACTAACCCATGTAGCTCTTATCTCTCCAATGATACTAAACCATGTAGCTCTTACCTCTCCAATGATACTAACCCATGAAGCTCTTATCTCTCCGATGATAGTAACCCAGGCAACCAACACCTCTCCAATGATACTGACCCATGTAGCTCTTATGTCTCCAATGATACTAACCCATGCAGCTCTTACTTCTCCTATCATACCAAACCATGTAGATCTTACCTCTCCAATGATACAAACCCAGGTAACTTTCACGTCTCCAATGATACTAACCCATGTAGCTCTTATCTCTCCAATGATACTAACCCATGTAGCTCTTACTTCTCCTATGATACTAAACCATGTAGATCTTATGTCTCCGATGATACTAACCCATGTAGCTCTTACCTCTCCAATGATACAAACCCAGGTAACTTTCACGTCTCCAATGATACAAACCCATGTAGCTCTTATCTCTCCAATGATACTAACCCATGTAGCTCATATATCTCCAACGATACTAACCCATGTAGCTCATATCTCTCCAATGATACAAACCCATGTAGCTCTTATCTCTCCAATGATACTAACCCATGTAGCTCATACATCTCCAACGATACTAACCCATGTAGCTCTTATCTCTCCAATGATACAAAACCCATGTATCTCTTTTCTCTCCAATGATACGAACCCATGCAGCTCTTACCTCTGCAATGACACTAAATCATGTAGCTGTTACCTCTCCAATGATACTAACCCACGTAGCTCTTATCTCTCCAATGATACAAACCCATGTAGCTCTTACCTCTCCAATGATACTAACCACGTACCTCTTATCTCTCCAATGATACCGAACCATGTAGCATTTATCTCTCCAATGATACAAAACCATGTAGCTCTTATCTCTCCAATGATACAAACCCATGTACCTCTTACCTTTCCAATGATACTAACCCCTGTAGCTCATAACTTTCCAATGATACTAACCTATCCAGTTCTTATCTCTCCAATTATACTAACCCAGGTAACTCTCAGGTCTCCAATGATATTAACCCATGTAGCTCTTATCTCTCCAATGATACAAACCCCTGTAGCTCTTATCTCTCCAATGATACATACCTATGTAGCTCTTAACTCTCCAATGATACTAACCCATGTAGCTCCTACGAATCCGATGATACCAACCCATGTAGCTCTTATCTCTCCAATGATAAGCACCCATGTAGCTCTTATCTCTCCAATGATACAAACCCATGTACCTCTTACCTTTCCAATGATACTAACCCCTGTAGCTCATAACTTTCCAATGATACTAACCTATCCAGTTCTTATCTCTCCAATTATACTAACCCAGGTAACTCTCAGGTCTCCAATGATAGTAACCCATGCAGCTCTTATCTCTCCAATGATACTAACCGCTGTACATCTTACCTATCCAATGATACTAACCCATGTAGCTCTTATCCCTCCAATGATACTAACCCCTGGATCTCTTAACTCTCCAATGATACTAACCTATCTAGTTCTTACGTCTCCAATGATACTAACCCATGTAGCTCTTACCTCTCTTTTGATACTAACCCATGTAGTTCTTATCTCTCCAATGATACTAACACATGTAGATCTTACCTCTCCAATGAGACTAAACCAGGTAACTCTGAGCTCTCCAATGATACTAACCCAGGTAACTCTCAGGTCTCCAATGATACTAACCCATGTAGCTCTTATCTCTCCAATGATACTAACCCAGGCAAACATCATCTCTCCAATTATACTAACCCATGTAGCCCATAACTCTCCAATGATACGAACCCATGTAGCTCTTATCTCTCCAATGATACAAACCCATGTACCTCTTACCTTTCCAATGATACTAACCCCTGTAGCTCATAACTTTCCAATGATACTAACCTATCCAGTTCTTATCTCTCCAATTATACTAACCCAGGTAACTCTCAGGTCTCCAATGATAGTAACCCATGCAGCTCTTATCTCTCCAATGATACTAACCGCTGTACATCTTACCTATCCAATGATACTAACCCATGTAGCTCTTATCCCTCCAATGATACTAACCCCTGGATCTCTTAACTCTCCAATGATACTAACCTATCTAGTTCTTACGTCTCCAATGATACTAACCCATGTAGCTCTTACCTCTCTTTTGATACTAACCCATGTAGTTCTTATCTCTCCAATGATACTAACACATGTAGATCTTACCTCTCCAATGAGACTAAACCAGGTAACTCTGAGCTCTCCAATGATACTAACCCAGGTAACTCTCAGGTCTCCAATGATACTAACCCATGTAGCTCTTATCTCTCCAATGATACTAACCCAGGCAAACATCATCTCTCCAATTATACTAACCCATGTAGCCCATAACTCTCCAATGATACGAACCCATGTAGCTCTTATTTCTCAAATGATACGAACCCATGTAGCTCTTACCTCTCCAATGATAGTAACCCATGTAGCTCTTATCTCTCCAATGATACTAACCGCTGTACATCTTACCTATCCAATGATACTAACCCATGTAGCTCTTATCTCTCCAATGATACTAACCCATGTAGCTCTTATCTCTCCGATGATTCTAACCCATGTAGCTCTTATCTCTCCAATGATACTAAACCCAGTAGCTCTTATCTCTCCAATGATACAAACCCATGTAGCTCTTACCTCTCCAATGATACTAACAATGTACCACTTATCTCTCCATTGATACCGAACCATGTAGCATTTATCTCTCCAATGATACAAAACCATGTAGCTCTTAACTCTCCAATGATACGAACCCATGTACCTCTTACCTCTCCAATGATACTAACTCCTGTAGCTCTTAACTTTCCAATGATACTAATCTATCTAGTTCTTATGTCTCCAAAGATACTAACCCATGTAGCTCTTACCTCTCCTTTGATACTAACCCATGTAGTTCTTATCTCTCCAATGATACTAACACATGTAGATCTTACCTCTCCAATGATACTAACCCAAGTAGCTCTTACCACTCCAATGATACTAACCCATGTAGTTCTTATCTCTCCAATGATACTAACCCATGTAGCTATTACCTCTCCAATGATACTAACCAATGTAGCTTTTATCTCTCCAATCATACTAACACCTGTACC
Source organism: Hypanus sabinus (assembly GCF_030144855.1). NCBI lineage: Eukaryota > Metazoa > Chordata > Chondrichthyes > Myliobatiformes > Dasyatidae > Hypanus > Hypanus sabinus. The sequence goes on from NC_082728.1 coordinate 4,223,882, forward strand.
TCTTATCCCTCCAATGATAATAAACCATGTAGCTCTTACCTCTCCAATGATACTAACCCATGTAGCTCTTACTTCTCCTTTGATACTAACCCATGTAGTTCTTATCTCTCCAATGATACTAACACATGTAGATCTTACCTCTCCAATGATACTAACCCATGTAGTTCTTATCTCTCCAATGATACTAACCCATGTAGCTATTACCTCCCCTTTGATACTAACCCATGTAGCTCCTATCTCTCCAATCATACTAACCCCTGTAGCGCTTATCCCTCCAATGATACTAAACCATGTAGCTATTACCTCTCCAATGATACTAACCCCTGTAGCTCTTATCCCTCCAATGATACTAACCCATGTAGCTCTTATCCCTCCAATGATACTAACCCATGTAGCTCTTATCCCTCCAATGATACTAACCCCTGTAGCTCTTAACTCTCCAATGATACTAACCTATCTAGTTCTTACGTCTCCAATGATACTAACCCATGTAGCTCTTACCTCTCTTTTGATACTAACGCATGTAGTTCTTATCTCTCCAATGATACTAACACATGTAGATCTTACCTCTCCAATGAGACTAAACCAGGTAACTCTGAGCTCTCCAATGATACTAACCCAGTTAACTCTCAGGTCTCCAATGATAATAACCCATGTAGCTCTTATCTCTCCAATCATACTAACACCTGTACCTCTTATCCCTCCAATGATAATAAACCATGTAGCTCTTACCTCTCCAATGATACTAACCCATGTAGCTCTTACTTCTCCTTTGATACTAACCCATGTAGTTCTTATCTCTCCAATGATACTAACACATGTAGATCTTACCTCTCCAATGATACTAACCCATGTAGTTCTTATCTCTCCAATGATACTAACCCATGTAGCTATTACCTCCCCTTTGATACTAACCCATGTAGCTCCTATCTCTCCAATCATACTAACCCCTGTAGCGCTTATCCCTCCAATGATACTAAACCATGTAGCTATTACCTCTCCAATGATACTAACCCCTGTAGCTCTTATCCCTCCAATGATACTAACCCATGTAGCTCTTATCCCTCCAATGATACTAACCCATGTAGCTCTTATCCCTCCAATGATACTAACCCCTGTAGCTCTTAACTCTCCAATGATACTAACCTATCTAGTTCTTACGTCTCCAATGATACTAACCCATGTAGCTCTTACCTCTCTTTTGATACTAACCCATGTAGTTCTTATCTCTCCAATGATACTAACACATGTAGATCTTACCTCTCCAATGAGACTAAACCAGGTAACTCTGAGCTCTCCAATGATACTAACCCAGTTAACTCTCAGGTCTCCAATGATAATAACCCATGTAGCTCTTATCTCTCCAATCATACTAAACCCTGTAGCTCTTATCCCTCCAATGATACTAAACCATGTAGCTCTTATCTTTCCAATTATATTAACGCATATAGCCCTTAACTCTCCAATGATACTAACCCATGTAGCTCTTTTCTCTCCAAAGATAAGCACCCATGTAGCTCTTATTTCTCCAATGATACGAACCCAGGTAGCTCTTACCACTCCAGTGATAGTAACCCATGCAGCTCTTATCTCTCCAATGATACTAACCGCTGTACATCTTACCTATCCAATGATACTAACCCATGTACCTCTTATCTCTCCAATGATACTAAACCCTGTAGCTCTTAACTCTCCAATGATACTAACCTATCTAGTTCTTACGTCTCCAATGATACTAACCCACGTAGCTCTTATCTCTCCAATGATACAAACCCATGTAGCTCTTACCTCTCCAATGATACTAACCACGTACCTCTTATCTCTCCAATGATACCGAACCATGTAGCATTTATCTCTCCAATGATACAAAACCATGTAAGCTCTTATCTCTCCAATGATACAAACCCATGTACCTCTTACCTTTCCAATGATACTAACCCCTGTAGCTCATAACTTTCCAATGATACTAACCTATCCAGTTCTTATCACTCCAATTATACTAACCCAGGTAACTCTCAGGTCTCCAATGATATTAACCCATGTAGCTCTTATCTCTCCAATGATACAAACCCCTGTAGCTCTTATCTCTCCAATGATACACACCTATGTAGCTCTTAACTCTCCAATGATACTAACCCATGTAGCTCCTACGAATCCGATGATACCAACCCATGTAGCTCTTATCTCTCCAATGATAAGCACCCATGTAGCTCTTATTTCTCCAATGATACGAACCCAGGTAGCTCTTACCACTCCAATGATAGTAACCCATGCAGCTCTTATCTCTCCAATGATACTAACCGCTGTACATCTTACCTATCCAATGATACTAACCCATGTAGCTCTTACCCCTCCAATGATACCGAACTGTAGCATTTATCTCTCCAATGATACAAAACCATGTAGCTCTTATCTCTCCAATGATACAAACTCATGTACCTCTTACCTTCCCAATGATACTAACCCCTCTACCTCTTAACTTTCCAATGATACTAACCTATCTAGTTCTTATGTCTCCAGTGATACTAACCCATGTAGCTCTTACCTCTCCTTTGATACTAACCCATGCAGTTCTTATCTCTCCAATGATACTAGCACATGTAGATCTTACCTCTCCAATGATACTAACCCAGGTAACTGTCAGATCTCCAATGATAATAACCCATGTAGCTCTTATCTCTCCAATGATACTAACCCCTATAGCTCTTATCTCTCCAATGATACTAACCGCTGTACATCTTACCTATCCAATGATACTAACCCATGTAGCTCTTATCTCTCCAATGATACTAAACCCTGTAGCTCTTAACTCTCCAATGATACTAACCTATCTAGTTCTTACGTCTCCAATGATACTAACCCATGTAGCTCTTACCTCTCTTTTGATACTAACCATGTACCACTTATCTCTCCATTGATACCGAACCATGTAGCATTTATCTCTCCAATGATACAAAACCATGTACCTCTTACCTCTCCAATGATACTAACTCCTGTAGCTCTTAACTTTCCAATGATACTAACCTATCTAGTTCTTATGTCTCAAAAGATACTAACCCATGTAGCTCTTACCTCTCCTTTGATACTAACCCATGTAGTTCTTATCTCTCCAATGATACTAATACATGTAGATCTTACCTCTCCAATGATACTAACCCAAGTAGCTCTTACCACTCCAATGATACTAACCCATGTAGTTCTTATCTCTCCAATGATACTAACCCATGTAGCTATTACCTCTCCAATGATACTAACCAATGTAGCTCTTATCTCTCCAATCATACTAACACCTGTACCTCTTATCCCTCCAATGATACTAAACCATGTAGCTCTTATCTCTCCAATGATACTAACCCATGTAGCTCTTACTTCTCCTATGATACTAAACCATGTAGATCTTATCTCTCCGATAATACTAACCCATGTAACTCTTACCTCTCCAATGATACAAACCCAGGTAACTTCTACGTCTCCAATGATACTAACCCATGTAGCTCTTACCTCTCCAATGATACTAACCCATGTAGCTCTTATCTCTCCAATGATACTAACCCATGTAGCTCTTACTTCTCCTATGATACTAAACCATGTAGATCTTATCTCTCCGATAATACTAACCCATGTAACTCTTACCTCTCCAATGATACAAACCCAGGTAACTTCTACGTCTCCAATGATACTAACCCATGTACCTCTTATCTCTCCAATGATACTAACCCATGTAGCTCTTAACTCTCCAATGAAACAAACACATGTAGATCTAATCTCTCAAATGATACTAACCCATGTAGTTCATATCTCTCCAATGATACTAACCCATGTAGCTCTTATCCCTCCAATGATACTAACCCCTGTAGCTCTTAACTCTCCAATGATACTAACCTATCTAGTTCTTACGTCTCCAATGATACTAACCCATGTAGCTCTTACCGCTCTTTTGATACTAACCCATGTAGTTCTTATGTCTCCAATGATACTAACCCATGTAGCTCTTACCTCTCCTTTGATACTAACCCATGCAGTTCTTATCTCTCCAATGATACTAGCACATGTAGATCTTACCTCTCCAATGATACTAACCCAGGTAACTCTCAGATCTCCAATGATAATAACCCATGTAGCTCTTATCTCTCCAATGATACTAACCCCTGTAGCTCTTATCTCTCCAATGATACGAACCCATGCAGCTCTTACCTCTGCAATGACACTAAACCATGTAGCTCTTACCTCTCCAATGATACTATCCCATGTAGCTCCTATTTCTCCAATAATACGACCCAGGTAGCTCTTACCACTCCAATGATAGTAACCCATGCAGCTCTTATTTCTCCAATGATACGAACCCAGGTAGCTCTTAGCTCTCCAATCATACTAACCCCTGTAGCTCTTATCCCTCCAATGATACTAACCCCTGTAGCTCTTAACTCTCCAATGATACTAACCTATCTAGTTCTTACGTCTCCAATGATACTAACACATGTAGATCTTACCTCTCCAATGAGACTAAACAGGTAACTCTGAGCTCTCCAATGATACTAACCCAGGTAACTCTCAGGTCTCCAATGATACTAACCCATGTAGCTCTTATCTCTCCAATGATACTAACACATGTAGATCTTACCTCTCCAATGATACTAACCCATGTAGCTCTTATCTCTCCAATGATACTAACCCATGTAGTTCTTATCTCTCCAATGATACTAACCCATGTAGCTATTACCTCTCCAATGATACTAACCAATGTAGCTCTTATCTTCCCAATCATACTAACACCTGTACCTCTTATCCCTCCAATGATACTAAACCATGTAGCTCTTACCTCTCCAATGATACTAACCCATGTAGCTCTTATCTCTCCAATGATACTAACCGCTGTACATCTTACCTATCCAAAGATAAGCACCCATGTAGCTCTTATTTCTCCAATGATACGAACCCAGGTAGCTCTTACCACTCCAGTGATAGTAACCCATGCAGCTCTTATCTCTCCAATGATACGAACCCAGGTAGCTCTTAGCTCTCCAATGATACTAACCCATGTAGCTCTTATCTCTTTAATGATACTAATCCCTTTTGCTTTTATCCCTACAATAATACTAAGCCATGTAGCTCTTATCTCTCCAATGAAACAAACACATGTAGATCTAATCTCTCAAATTATACTAACCCATCTAGTTCATTTCTCTCCAATGATACTAACCCATGTAGCTCTTATCCCTCCAATGATAGTAACCCCTGTAGCTCTTAACTCTCCAATGATACTAACCTATCTAGTTCTTACGTCTCCAATGATACTAACCCATGTAGCTCTTACCTCTCTTTTGATACTAACCTATCTAGTTCTTATCTCTCCAATGATACAAACCCGGCTAACTTTCACGTCTCCAATGATACAAACCCATGTAGCTCTTATCTCTCCAATGATACTAACCCATGTAGCTCTTATCTCTCCAATGATACAAACCCATGTAGCTTTTATCTCTCCAATGATACTAATCCCTTTAGCTCTTATCCCTACAATAATACTAAGCCATGTAGCTCGTATCTCTCCAATGATACAAATACATGTAGATCTAATCTCTCAAATGATACTAACCCATGTAGTTCATATCTCTCCAATGATACAAACCCATGTAGCTCTTACCTCTCCAATCATACTAACCCCCGTAGCTATTATCCCTCCAATGATACTAAACCATCTGGCTCTGACCTCTCCAATGATACTAACCCATGTAGCCCTTAACTCTCCAATGATACTAACCCATGTATCTCTTTTCTCTCCAATGATACGAACCCATGCAGCTCTTAACTCTCCAATGAAACAAACACATGTAGATCTAATCTCTCAAATGATACTAACCCATGTAGTTCATATCTCTCCAATGATACTAACCCATGTAGCTCTTATCCCTCCAATGATACTAACCCCTGTAGCTCTTAACTCTCCAATGATACTAACCTATCTAGTTCTTACGTCTCCAATGATACTAACCCATGTAGCTCTTACCGCTCTTTTGATACTAACCCATGTAGTTCTTATGTCTCCAATGATACTAACCCATGTAGCTCTTACCTCTCCTTTGATACTAACCCATGCAGTTCTTATCTCTCCAATGATACTAGCACATGTAGATCTTACCTCTCCAATGATACTAACCCAGGTAACTCTCAGATCTCCAATGATAATAACCCATGTAGCTCTTATCTCTCCAATGATACTAACCCCTGTAGCTCTTATCTCTCCAATGATACGAACCCATGCAGCTCTTACCTCTGCAATGACACTAAACCATGTAGCTCTTACCTCTCCAATGATACTATCCCATGTAGCTCCTATTTCTCCAATAATACGACCCAGGTAGCTCTTACCACTCCAATGATAGTAACCCATGCAGCTCTTATTTCTCCAATGATACGAACCCAGGTAGCTCTTAGCTCTCCAATCATACTAACCCCTGTAGCTCTTATCCCTCCAATGATACTAACCCCTGTAGCTCTTAACTCTCCAATGATACTAACCTATCTAGTTCTTACGTCTCCAATGATACTAACACATGTAGATCTTACCTCTCCAATGAGACTAAACAGGTAACTCTGAGCTCTCCAATGATACTAACCCAGGTAACTCTCAGGTCTCCAATGATACTAACCCATGTAGCTCTTATCTCTCCAATGATACTAACACATGTAGATCTTACCTCTCCAATGATACTAACCCATGTAGCTCTTATCTCTCCAATGATACTAACCCATGTAGTTCTTATCTCTCCAATGATACTAACCCATGTAGCTATTACCTCTCCAATGATACTAACCAATGTAGCTCTTATCTTCCCAATCATACTAACACCTGTACCTCTTATCCCTCCAATGATACTAAACCATGTAGCTCTTACCTCTCCAATGATACTAACCCATGTAGCTCTTATCTCTCCAATGATACTAACCGCTGTACATCTTACCTATCCAAAGATAAGCACCCATGTAGCTCTTATTTCTCCAATGATACGAACCCAGGTAGCTCTTACCACTCCAGTGATAGTAACCCATGCAGCTCTTATCTCTCCAATGATACGAACCCAGGTAGCTCTTAGCTCTCCAATGATACTAACCCATGTAGCTCTTATCTCTTTAATGATACTAATCCCTTTTGCTTTTATCCCTACAATAATACTAAGCCATGTAGCTCTTATCTCTCCAATGAAACAAACACATGTAGATCTAATCTCTCAAATTATACTAACCCATCTAGTTCATTTCTCTCCAATGATACTAACCCATGTAGCTCTTATCCCTCCAATGATAGTAACCCCTGTAGCTCTTAACTCTCCAATGATACTAACCTATCTAGTTCTTACGTCTCCAATGATACTAACCCATGTAGCTCTTACCTCTCTTTTGATACTAACCTATCTAGTTCTTATCTCTCCAATGATACAAACCCGGCTAACTTTCACGTCTCCAATGATACAAACCCATGTAGCTCTTATCTCTCCAATGATACTAACCCATGTAGCTCTTATCTCTCCAATGATACAAACCCATGTAGCTTTTATCTCTCCAATGATACTAATCCCTTTAGCTCTTATCCCTACAATAATACTAAGCCATGTAGCTCGTATCTCTCCAATGATACAAATACATGTAGATCTAATCTCTCAAATGATACTAACCCATGTAGTTCATATCTCTCCAATGATACAAACCCATGTAGCTCTTACCTCTCCAATCATACTAACCCCCGTAGCTATTATCCCTCCAATGATACTAAACCATCTGGCTCTGACCTCTCCAATGATACTAACCCATGTAGCCCTTAACTCTCCAATGATACTAACCCATGTATCTCTTTTCTCTCCAATGATACGAACCCATGCAGCTCTTGCCTCTGCAATGACACTAAACCATGTAGCTCTTACCTCTCCAATGATACTATCGCATGTAGCTCTTATCTCTCCAATGATACTAACCCACGTAGCTCTTATCTCTCCAATGATACAAACCAATGTAGCTCTTACCTCTCCAATGATACTAACCATGTACCTCTTATCTCTCCAATGATACCGAACCATGTAGCATTTATCTCTCCAATCATACAAAACCATGTAGCTCTTATCTCTCCAATGATACTAACCCAGGCAACTCTTACCACTCCAATGATACTAACAGATGCATCTTTTACCTCTCCAATGATACAAACCCATGCAACTCTTACCCTTCCAATGATACTAAACCATGCAACTCTCACCTCTCCAATTATACTAACCTATGCAACTCTTCCCTCCCCAATGATACTAAACCAGGCAACTCTCACCACTCCAATGATACTAACAAATGCAAGTTTTACCTCTCCAAAGATACTAACCCATGTAACTCTCACCTCTCCAATGATAGTAACCCATGTAACTCTCACCTCTCCAATGACACTAACCCATGTAGCTCTCACCTCTCCAATGATACTAACCCAGTCAACTCTCACCTCTCCAAAGATACTAACCCATGTAACTGTCACCTCTCCAATTATACTAACCCATGCAACTCTTATCTCTACAAGGATACTAACCCATGTTGCTCTTATCTCTGCAATGATACTAACCCAGGCAACTCTCACCTCTCCAATGATAGTAACCCAGGCAACTCTCACCTCTCCAATGATACTAACACAGGCAACTCTCACCTCTCCAGTGATACTAACCCATGTAGCTCTTATCTCTCCAATGATACTAACCCATGGAGCTCATATCTCTCCAATGATAATAACCTACGTAGCTCTTATCGCTCGAATGTTACAAACCCATGCATCTCTTATCTCTCCAATGATACTAAAATATGCAACTGTTATCTCTCCAATGATACTAACCCATGCAACTCTCACCTCTCCAATTATACTAACACAGACAACTCTTAACTCTCCAATGATACCAACCCCTGAATCTCTTCCTTCTCCAATGATACTAACCCAGGCAACTCTTACCACGCCAATGATACTAACAGATGCATCTTTTACCTCTCCAATGATACAACTCCATGCAATTCTTACACTTCCAATGATACTAACCTGTGTAACTGTCACCTCTCCAATGATACTAACAAATGTAGCTCTTACCTCTCCAATGAAACTAACTCATGCAACTCTTATCTCTACAAGGATACTAAACCATGTCACTCTCACCTCTCCAATGATACTAACCCAGGCAATTCTCACCTCTCCAATAATACTAACCCACGTAGCTCTTATCTCTCCTATGATAGAAACCCAGGCAACTCTCACCTCTCCAATGATACTAACCCATGTAGCTCTTATCACTGCAATGATACTAACCCAGGCAACTCTCACCTCTCCAATGATACTAACCCAGGCAACTCTCACCTCTCCAATGATACAAACAGAGACAACTCTTAACTCTCGAACGATACCAACCCCTGAATCTCTTCCCTCTCCAATGATACTAACCCAGGCAACTCTTACCACTCAAATGATACTAACAGATGCATCTTTTACCTCTCCAATGATACACCCCATGCAACTCTTACCCTTCCAATGATACTAACCCGTGTACTCTCAACTCTCCAATGATACTAACAGAGGCAACTCTTACCTCTCCGATGAAACTAACTCATGCAACTCTTATCTCTACAAGGATACTAAACCATGTCACTCTAACCTCTCCAATGACAGTAACCCATGTAGTTCTTATCGCTCGAATGTTAAAAACCCATCCATCTCTCATCTCTCCAATGATACTAACCCATGCAACTCTTACCACTCAAATGATAATAACAGATGCATCTTTTACCTCTCCAATGATACACCCCATGCAACTCTTACCCTTCCAATGATACTAACCCGTGTACTCTCAACTCTCCAATGATACTAACAGAGGCAACTCTTACCTCTCCGATGAAACTAACTCATGCAACTCTTATCTCTACAAGGATACTAAACCATGTCACTCTCACCTCTCCAATGATACTAACCCAGGCAATTCTCACCTCTCCAATAATACTAACCCACGTAGCTCTTATCTCTCCTATGATAGAAACCCAGGCAACTGTCACCTCTCCAATGATACTAACCCATGTAGCTCTTATCACTGCAATGATACTAACCCAGGCAACTCTCACCTCTCCAATGATACTAACCCAGGCAACTCTCACCTCTCCAATGATACAAACAGAGACAACTCTTAACTCTCGAACGATACCAACCCCTGAATCTCTTCCCTCTCCAATGATACTAACCCAGGCAACTCTTACCACTAAAATGATACTAACAGATGCATCTTTTACCTCTCCAATGATACAACCCCATGCAACTCTTACCCTTCCAATGATACTAACCCGTGTACTCTCAACTCTCCAATGATACTAACAGAGGCAACTCTTACCTCTCCGATGATAATCACCCATGTAGCTCTTATCTCTCCAATGATACTAACCCATGTAGCTCTTATCTCTCCGATGATACTAACCCATGTAACTCTCACCTCTCCAATTATACTATCCCATGCAACTCACATCTCTGCAATAATACTAACGCAGGCAACCCTCCCCTCTCCGATGATACTAACCCATGTAGCTCTTATCTCTCCAATGCTACTAACAGAGGCAACTCTTACCTCTGCAAAGATACCAACGCATGCAACTTTTACCTCTCCACTGATACTAACACATGTAGCTCTAATCTCTCCAATGATACTAACCCAGGCAACTCTCACCTCTCCAATGATATTAACCCATGTAACTCTCACCTCTCCAATGACACTAAACCATGTAGTTCTCACCTCTCCAATGATACTAAACCAGTCAAATCTCACCTCTCCAATGATACTAACCTAGGCAACTCTCACCCCTCCAATGACACTAACCCATCTAACTGTCAACTCTCAAATGATACTAACCCATGTAGCTCTTACCTCTGCAATGATACTAACCCAGGCAACTCTCACCTCCCCAATGATACTAAACCATGTAGTTCTTATCTCTCCAATGAGACTAACCCAGGCAACACTCACCTCTCCAATGATATTAACACATGTAGCTCTTATCTCTCCAATGATACTAACCCATGTAGCTCTCACCTCTCCAATGATGCTAACCCATGTAACTCTCACCTCTCCAATGACAGTAACCCATGTAGTTCTTATCGCTCGAATGTTAAAAACCCATCCATCTCTCATCTCTCCAATGATACTAACCCATGCAACTCTTATCACTCAAATGATACTAACAGATGCATCTTTTACCTCTCCAATGATACACCCCATGCAACTCTTACCCTTCCAATGATACAAACCCATGTACTCTCAACTCTCCAATGATACTAACAGAGGCAACTCTTACCTCTCCGATGATAATCACCCATGTAGCTCTTATCTCTCCGATGATACTAGCCCATGTAACTCTCACCTCTCCAATTATACTATCCCATGCAACTCACATCTCTGCAATAATACTAACGCAGGCAACCCTCCCCTCTCCGAAGATACTAACCCATGTAGCTCTTATCTCTCCAATGCTACTAACAGAGGCAACTCTTACCTCTGCAAAGATACCAACGCATGCAACTTTTACTTCTCCACTGATACTAACACATGTAGCTCTAATCTCTCCAATGATACTAACCCAGGCAACTCTCACCTCTCCAATGATATTAACCCATGTAACTCTCACCTCTCCAATGACACTAAACCATGTAGTTCTCGCCTCTCCAATGATACTAACCCAGTCAAATCACACCTCTCCAATGATACTAACCTAGGCAACTCTCACCCCTCCAATGACACTAACCCATCTAACTGTCAACTCTCCAATGATACTAACCCCGGCAATTCTCATCTCTCCAATGATACAAACCCATGTAGCTCTACCCTCTGCAATGATACTAACCCAGGCAACTCTCACCTCTCCAATGATACTAACCCATGTAACTCTCACCTCTCCAATGATAGTAACCCAGTCAACTCTCACCTCTCCAATGATACTAACCCATGTAGCTCTTATCTCTCCAATGATACAATCCCAGGCAACTCTCACCTCTCCAATGATACTAACCAATGTAGCTCTTATATCTCCAATGATACTAACCCATGTAGCTATTATCTCTGCAGTGATACTAACCCAGGCAACTCTCACCTCTCCAAAGATACTAACCCATGTAGCTCTTATCTCTCCAATGATACTAACTCTTGCAACTCTTATCTCTCCAATTATACTAACCCATGCAACTCTCACCGCTACAATGATACCAACAGAGACAAATCTTAACTCTCCAATGAAACCAACCCATGCATCTCTTCCCTCTCCGATGATACTAACCCAGGCAACTCTCAACACTCCAATCATACTAACAGATGCAACTTTTACCTCTCCAATGATACAAACCCATGCAACTCTTACCTCTCAATGATACTAACAATGTAGCTCTTATCTCTCCAATGATACTAACCCAGGCAACTCTCACCTCTCCAACGATACTAACCCATGTAGCTCTTATCTCTCCAATGATACTAACCCAGGCAACTCTCACCTCTCCAATGATACTAACCCATGTAACTCTCACCTCTCCAATGATAGTAACCCAGTCAAATCTCACCTCTCCAATGATACTAACCTAGGCAACTCTCACCCCTCCAATGACACTAACCCATCTAACTGTCAACACTCCAATGATACTAACCCCGGCAATTCTCATCTCTCCAATGATACAAACCCATGTAGCTCTTACCTCTGCAATGATACTAACCCAGGCAACTCTCACCTCTCCAATGATACTAACCCATGTAACTCTCACCTCTCCAATGATAGTAACCCAGTCAACTCTCACCTCTCCAATGATACTAACCCATGTAGCTCTTATCTCTCCAATGATACAATCCCAGGCAACTCTCACCTCTCCAATGATACTAACCAATCTAGCTCTTATATCTCCAATGATACTAACCCATGTAGCTATTATCTCTGCTGTGATACAAACCCATGCAACTCTTACCTCTCAATGATACTAACAATGTAGCTCTTATCTCTCCAATGATACTAACCCAGGCAACACTCACTTCTCCAATGATACTAAACCATGTAACTCTCACCTCTCCAATGATACTAACCCATGTAGCTCTTATCCCTCCAATGATACTAACCCAGGCAACTCTCACCTATCCAATGATACTAACCCATGTAACTCTCACCTCTCCAATGATAGTAACCCATGTAACTCCAACCTCTCCAATGACAATAACCGATGTAACTCTCACCTCTCCAATGACACTAACCCATGTAGCTCTCACCTCTCCAATGATACAAACCAAGTCAACACTCACAACTCCAATGATACTAACCCAGGCAACTCTCACTCCTCCAATGATACCAACCCACGTTACTGACACCTTTCCAATAATACTAACCCATGTAGCTCTCTACTCTCCAATAGTACTAACCCATGTTCCTCTTATCGCTCCAATGATACTAACCCATGTAACTCTCACCTCTCCAATGATAGTAACCCAGTCAACTCTCACCTCTCCAATGATACTAACCCATGTAGCTCTTATCTCTCCAGAAATACAATCCCAGGCAACTCTCACCTCTCCAATGATACTAACTAATGTAGCTCTTATATCTCCAATAATACTAACCCATGTAGCTATTATCTCTGCAGTGATACTAACCCAGGCAACTCTCACCTCTCCAAAGATACTAACCCATATAGCTCTTATCTCTCCAATCATACTAACTCTTGCATCTCTTATCTCTCCAATTATACTAACCCATGCAACTCTCACCTCTACAATGATACCAACAGAGACAAATCTTAACTCTCCAATGAAACCAACCCATGCATCTCTTCCCTCTCCGATGATACTAACCCAGGCAACTCTCAACACTCCAATCATACTAACAGATGCAACTTTTACCTCTCCAATGATACAAACCCATGCAACAATTACCTCTCAATGATACTAACAATGTAGCTCTTATCTCTCCAATGATACTAACCCAGGCAACTCTCACTCCTCCAATGATACCAACCCACGTTACTGACACCTTTCCAATAATACAAACCCATGCAGCTCTCTACTCTCCAATAGTACTAACCCATGTTACTCTTATCGCTCCAATGATACTAACCCATGTAACTCTCGCCTCTCCAATGATAGTAACCCAGTCAACTCTCACCTCTCCAATGATACTAACCCATGTAGCTCTTATCTCTCCAATGATACAATCCCAGGCAACTCTCACCTCTCCAATGATACTAACCAATGTAGCTCTTATATATCCAATGATACTAACCCATGTAGCTATTATCTCTGCAGTGATACTAACCCAGGCAACTCTCACCTCTCCAAAGATACTAACCCATGTAGCTCTTATCTCTCCAATGATACTAACTCTTGCAACTCTTATCTCTCCAATTATACTAACCCATGCAACTCTCACCTCTACAATGATACCAACAGAGACAAATCTTAACTCTCCAATGAAACCAACCCATGCATCTCTTCCCTCTCCGATGATACTAACCCAGGCAACTCTCAACACTCCAATCATACTAACAGATGCAACTTTTACCGCTCCAATGATACAAACCCATGCAACTCTTACCTCTCAATGATACTAACAATGTAGCTCTTATCTCTCCAATGATACTAACCCAGGCAACTCTCACCTCTCCAAGGATACTAACCCATGTAGCTCTTATCTCTCCAATGATACTAACCCAGGCAACTCTCACCTCTCCAATGATACTAACCCATGTAACTCTCACCTCTCCAATGATAGTAACCCATGTATCTCCAACCTCTCCAATGACAATAACCGATGTAACTCTCACCTCTCCAATGACACTAAACCATGTAGCTCTCACATCTCCAATGATACTAACCCAGGCAACTCTCACTCCTCCAATGATACCAACCCACGTAACTGACACCTTTCCAATAATACTAACCCATGTAGCTCTCTACTCTCCAATAGTACTAACCCATGTTACTCTTATCGCCCCAATGATAACAACCCATGTAGCTATTACCTCTCCAATGATACTAACCAATGTAGCTCTTATCTCTCCAATCATACTAACACCTGTACCTCTTATCCCTCCAATGATACTAAACCATGTAGCTCTTATCTCTCCAATGATACTAACCCATGTAGCTCTTACTTCTCCTATGATACTAAACCATGTAGATCTTATCTCTCCGATAATACTAACCCATGTAACTCTTACCTCTCCAATGATACAAACCCAGGTAACTTCTACGTCTCCAATGATACTAACCCATGTAGCTCTTACCTCTCCAATGATACTAACCCATGTAGCTCTTATCTCTCCAATGATACTAACCCATGTAGCTCTTACTTCTCCTATGATACTAAACCATGCAGATCTTATCTCTCCGATAATACTAACCCATGTAACTCTTACCTCTCCAATGATATAAACTCAGGTAACTTCTACGTCTCCAATGATACTAACCCATGTAGCTCTTATCTCTCCAATGATACTAACCCATGTAGCTCTTATCTCTCCAATGAAACAAACACATGTAGATCTAATCTCTCAAATGATACTAACCCATGTAGTTCATATCTCTCCAATGATACTAACCCATGTAGCTCTTATCCCTCCAATGATACTAACCCCTGTAGCTCTTAACTCTCCAATGATACTAACCTATCTAGTTCTTACGTCTCCAATGATACTAACCCATGTAGCTCTTACCACTCCTTTGATACTAACCCATGCAGTTCTTATCTCTCCAATCATACTAACCCAGGTAACTCTCAGATCTCCAATGATAATAACCCATGTAGCTCTTATCTCTCCAATGATACTAACCCCTGTAGCTCTTATCTCTCCAATGATACGAACCCATGCAGCTCTTACCTCTGCAATGACACTAAACCATGTAGCTCTTACCTCTCCAATGATACTATCCCATGTAGCTCTTATTTCTCCAATAATACGACCCAGGTAGCTCTTACCACTCCAATGATAGTAACCCATGCAGCTCTTATTTCTCCAATGATACGAACCCAGGTAGCTCTTAGCTCTCCAATCATACTAACCCCTGTAGCTCTTATCCCTCCAATGATACTAACCCCTGTAGCTCTTAACTCTCCAATGATACTAACCTATCTAGTTCTTACGTCTCCAATGATACTAACACATGTAGATCTTACCTCTCCAATGAGACTAAACAGGTAACTCTGAGCTCTCCAATGATACTAACCCAGGTAACTCTCAGGTCTCCAATGATACTAACCCATGTAGCTCTTATCTCTCCAATGATACTAACCCATGTAGCTCTTATCTCTCCAATGATACTAACCCATGTAGTTCTTATCTCTCCAATGATACTAACCCATGTAGCTATTACCTCTCCAATGATACTAACCAATGTAGCTCTTATCTTCCCAATCATACTAACACCTGTACCTCTTATCCCTCCAATGATACTAAACCATGTAGCTCTTACCTCTCCAATGATACTAACCCATGTAGCTCTTATCTCTCCAATGATACTAACCGCTGTACATCTTACCTATCCAAAGATAAGCACCCATGTAGCTCTTATTTCTCCAATGATACGAACCCAGGTAGCTCTTACCACTCCAGTGATAGTAACCCATGCAGCTCTTATCTCTCCAATGATACGAACCCAGGTAGCTCTTAGCTCTCCAATGATACTAACCCATGTAGCTCTTATCTCTTTAATGATACTAATCCCTTTTGCTTTTATCCCTACAATAATACTAAGCCATGTAGCTCTTATCTCTCCAATGAAACAAACACATGTAGATCTAATCTCTCAAATTATACTAACCCATCTAGTTCATTTCTCTCCAATGATACTAACCCATGTAGCTCTTATCCCTCCAATGATAGTAACCCCTGTAGCTCTTAACTCTCCAATGATACTAACCTATCTAGTTCTTACGTCTCCAATGATACTAACCCATGTAGCTCTTACCTCTCTTTTGATACTAACCTATCTAGTTCTTATCTCTCCAATGATACAAACCCGGCTAACTTTCACGTCTCCAATGATACAAACCCATGTAGCTCTTATCTCTCCAATGATACTAACCCATGTAGCTCTTATCTCTCCAATGATAAAAACCCATGTAGCTTTTATCTCTCCAATGATACTAATCCCTTTAGCTCTTATCCCTACAATAATACTAAGCCATGTAGCTCGTATCTCTCCAATGATACAAATACATGTAGATCTAATCTCTCAAATGATACTAACCCATGTAGTTCATATCTCTCCAATGATACAAACCCATGTAGCTCTTACCTCTCCAATCATACTAACCCCCGTAGCTATTATCCCTCCAATGATACTAAACCATCTGGCTCTGACCTCTCCAATGATACTAACCCATGTAGCCCTTAACTCTCCAATGATACTAACCCATGTATCTCTTTTCTCTCCAATGATACGAACCCATGCAGCTCTTGCCTCTGCAATGACACTAAACCATGTAGCTCTTACCTCTCCAATGATACTATCGCATGTAGCTCTTATCTCTCCAATGATACTAACCCACGTAGCTCTTATCTCTCCAATGATACAAACCAATGTAGCTCTTACCTCTCCAATGATACTAACCATGTACCTCTTATCTCTCCAATGATACCGAACCATGTAGCATTTATCTCTCCAATCATACAAAACCATGTAGCTCTTATCTCTCCAATGATACTAACCCAGGCAACTCTTACCACTCCAATGATACTAACCTATGCAACTCTTCCCTCTCCAATGATACTAAACCAGGCAACTCTCACCACTCCAATGATACTAACAGATGCAAGTTTTACCTCTCCAAAGATACTAACCCATGTAACTCTCACCTCTCCAATGATAGTAACCCATGTAACTCTCACCTCTCCAATGACACTAACCCATGTAGCTCTCACCTCTCCAATGTTACTAACCCAGTCAACTCTCACCTCTCCAAAGATACTAACCCATGTAACTGTCACCTCTCCAATTATACTAACCCATGCAACTCTTATCTCTACAAGGATACTAACCCATGTTGCTCTTATCTCTGCAATGATACTAACCCAGGCAACTCTCACCTCTCCAATGATAGTAACCCAGGCAACTCTCACCTCTCCAATGATACTAACACAGGCAACTCTCACCTCTCCAGTGATACTAACCCATGTAGCTCTTATCTCTCCAATGATACTAACCCATGGAGCTCATATCTCTCCAATGATAATAACCTACGTAGCTCTTATCGCTCGAATGTTACAAACCCATGCATCTCTTATCTCTCCAATGATACTAAAATATGCAACTCTTATCTCTCCAATGATACTAACCCATGCAACTCTCACCTCTCCAATTATACTAACACAGACAACTCTTAACTCTCCAATGATACCAACCCCTGAATCTCTTCCTTCTCCAATGATACTAACCCAGGCAACTCTTACCACGCCAATGATACTAACAGATGCATCTTTTACCTCTCCAATGATACAACCCCATGCAATTCTTACACTTCCAATGATACTAACCTGTGTAACTGTCACCTCTCCAATGATACTAACAAATGTAGCTCTTACCTCTCCAATGAAACTAACTCATGCAACTCTTATCTCTACAAGGATACTAAACCATGTCACTCTCACCTCTCCAATGATACTAACCCAGGCAATTCTCACCTCTCCAATAATACTAACCCACGTAGCTCTTATCTCTCCTATGATAGAAACCCAGGCAACTCTCACCTCTCCAATGATACTAACCCATGTAGCTCTTATCACTGCAATGATACTAACCCAGGCAACTCTCACCTCTCCAATGATACTAACACAGGCAACTCTCACCTCTCCAGTGATACTAACCCATGTAGCTCTTATCTCTCCAATGATACTAACCCATGGAGCTCATATCTCTCCAATGATAATAACCTACGTAGCTCTTATCGCTCGAATGTTACAAACCCATGCATCTCTTATCTCTCCAATGATACTAAAATATGCAACTCTTATCTCTCCAATGATACTAACCCATGCAACTCTCACCTCTCCAATTATACTAACACAGACAACTCTTAACTCTCCAATGATACCAACCCCTGAATCTCTTCCTTCTCCAATGATACTAACCCAGGCAACTCTTACCACGCCAATGATACTAACAGATGCATCTTTTACCTCTCCAATGATACAACCCCATGCAATTCTTACACTTCCAATGATACTAACCTGTGTAACTGTCACCTCTCCAATGATACTAACAAATGTAGCTCTTACCTCTCCAATGAAACTAACTCATGCAACTCTTATCTCTACAAGGATACTAAACCATGTCACTCTCACCTCTCCAATGATACTAACCCAGGCAATTCTCACCTCTCCAATAATACTAACCCACGTAGCTCTTATCTCTCCTATGATAGAAACCCAGGCAACTCTCACCTCTCCAATGATACTAACCCATGTAGCTCTTATCACTGCAATGATACTAACCCAGGCAACTCTCACCTCTCCAATGATACTAACCCAGGCAACTCTCACCTCTCCAATGATACAAACAGAGACAACTCTTAACTCTCCAACGATACCAACCCCTGAATCTCTTCCCTCTCCAATGATACTAACCCAGGCAACTCTTACCACTCAAATGATACTAACAGATGCATCTTTTACCTCTCCAATGATACAACCCCATGCAACTCTTACCCTTCCAATGATACTAACCCGTGTACTCTCAACTCTCCAATGATACTAACAGAGGCAACTCTTACCTCTCCGATGATAATCACCCATGTAGCTCTTATCTCTCCAATGATACTAACCCATGTAGCTCTTATCTCTCCGATGATACTAACCCATGTAACTCTCACCTCTCCAATTATACTATCCCATGCAACTCACATCTCTGCAATAATACTAACGCAGGCAACCCTCCCCTCTCCGATGATACTAACCCATGTAGCTCTTATCTCTCCAATGCTACTAACAGAGGCAACTCTTACCTCTGCAAAGATACCAACGCATGCAACTTTTACCTCTCCACTGATACTAACACATGTAGCTCTAATCTCTCCAATGATACTAACCCAGGCAACTCTCACCTCTCCAATGATATTAACCCATGTAACTCTCACCTCTCCAATGACACTAAACCATGTAGTTCTCGCCTCTCCAATGATACTAACCCAGTCAAATCTCACCTCTCCAATGATACTAACCTAGGCAACTCTCACCCCTCCAATGACACTAACCCATCTAACTGTCAACTCTCAAATGATACTAACCCATGTAGCTCTTACCTCTGCAATGATACTAACCCAGGCAACTCTCACCTCCCCAATGATACTAAACCATGTAGTTCTTATCTCTCCAATGAGACTAACCCAGGCAACACTCACCTCTCCAATGATATTAACACATGTAGCTCTTATCTCTCCAATGATACTAACCCATGTAGCTCTCACCTCTCCAATGATGCTAACCCATGTAACTCTCACCTCTCCAATGACAGTAACCCATGTAGTTCTTATCGCTCGAATGTTAAAAACCCATCCATCTCTCATCTCTCCAATGATACTAACCCATGCAACTCTTACCACTCAAATGATACTAACAGATGCATCTTTTACCTCTCCAATGATACACCCCATGCAACTCTTACCCTTCCAATGATACTAACCCGTGTACTCTCAACTCTCCAATGATACTAACAGAGGCAACTCTTACCTCTCCGATGATAATCACCCATGTAGCTCTTATCTCTCCGATGATACTAGCCCATGTAACTCTCACCTCTCCAATGATACTAACCCAGGCAACTCTTACCACTCAAATGATACTAACAGATGCATCTTTTACCTCTCCAATGATACAACCCCATGCAACTCTTACCCTTCCAATGATACTAACCCGTGTACTCTCAACTCTCCAATGATACTAACAGAGGCAACTCTTACCTCTCCGATGATAATCACCCATGTAGCTCTTATCTCTCCAATGATACTAACCCATGTAGCTCTTATCTCTCCGATGATACTAACCCATGTAACTCTCACCTCTCCAATTATACTATCCCATGCAACTCACATCTCTGCAATAATACTAACGCAGGCAACCCTCCCCTCTCCGATGATACTAACCCATGTAGCTCTTATCTCTCCAATGCTACTAACAGAGGCAACTCTTACCTCTGCAAAGATACCAACGCATGCAACTTTTACCTCTCCACTGATACTAACACATGTAGCTCTAATCTCTCCAATGATACTAACCCAGGCAACTCTCACCTCTCCAATGATATTAACCCATGTAACACTCACCTCTCCAATGACACTAAACCATGTAGTTCTCGCCTCTCCAATGATACTAACCCAGTCAAATCTCACCTCTCCAATGATACTAACCTAGGCAACTCTCACCCCTCCAATGACACTAACCCATCTAACTGTCAACTCTCAAATGATACTAACCCATGTAGCTCTTACCTCTGCAATGATACTAACCCAGGCAACTCTCACCTCCCCAATGATACTAAACCATGTAGTTCTTATCTCTCCAATGAGACTAACCCAGGCAACACTCACCTCTCCAATGATATTAACACATGTAGCTCTTATCTCTCCAATGATACTAACCCATGTAGCTCTCACCTCTCCAATGATGCTAACCCATGTAACTCTCACCTCTCCAATGACAGTAACCCATGTAGTTCTTATCGCTCGAATGTTAAAAACCCATCCATCTCTCATCTCTCCAATGATACTAACCCATGCAACTCTTACCACTCAAATGATACTAACAGATGCATCTTTTACCTCTCCAATGATACACCCCATGCAACTCTTACCCTTCCAATGATACTAACCCGTGTACTCTCAACTCTCCAATGATACTAACAGAGGCAACTCTTACCTCTCCGATGATAATCACCCATGTAGCTCTTATCTCTCCGATGATACTAGCCCATGTAACTCTCACCTCTCCAATTATACTATCCCATGCAACTCACATCTCTGCAATAATACTAACGCAGGCAACCCTCCCCTCTCCGAAGATACTAACCCATGTAGCTCTTATCTCTCCAATGCTACTAACAGAGGCAACTCTTACCTCTGCAAAGATACCAACGCATGCAACTTTTACCTCTCCACTGATACTAACACATGTAGCTCTAATCTCTCCAATGATACTAACCCAGGCAACTCTCACCTCTCCAATGATATTAACCCATGTAACTCTCACCTCTCCAATGACACTAAACCATGTAGTTCTCGCCTCTCCAATGATACTAACCCAGTCAAATCACACCTCTCCAATGATACTAACCTAGGCAACTCTCACCCCTCCAATGACACTAACCCATCTAACTGTCAACTCTCCAATGATACTAACCCCGGCAATTCTCATCTCTCCAATGATACAAACAGAGACAACTCTTAACTCTCCAACGATACCAACCCCTGAGTCTCTTCCCTCTCCAATGATACTAACCCAGGCAACTCTTACCACTCAAATGATACTAACAGATGCATCTTTTACCTCTCCAATGATACAACCCCATGCAACTCTTACCCTTCCAATGATACTAACCCGTGTACTCTCAACTCTCCAATGATACTAACAGAGGCAACTCTTACCTCTCCGATGATAATCACCCATGTAGCTCTTATCTCTCCAATGATACTAACCCATGTAGCTCTTATCTCTCCGATGATACTAACCCATGTAACTCTCACCTCTCCAATTATACTATCCCATGCAACTCACATCTCTGCAATAATACTAACGCAGGCAACCCTCCCCTCTCCGATGATACTAACCCATGTAGCTCTTATCTCTCCAATGCTACTAACAGAGGCAACTCTTACCTCTGCAAAGATACCAACGCATGCAACTTTTACCTCTCCACTGATACTAACACATGTAGCTCTAATCTCTCCAATGATACTAACCCAGGCAACTCTCACCTCTCCAATGATATTAACCCATGTAACTCTCACCTCTCCAATGACACTAAACCATGTAGTTCTCGCCTCTCCAATGATACTAACCCAGTCAAATCTCACCTCTCCAATGATACTAACCTAGGCAACTCTCACCCCTCCAATGACACTAACCCATCTAACTGTCAACTCTCAAATGATACTAACCCATGTAGCTCTTACCTCTGCAATGATACTAACCCAGGCAACTCTCACCTCCCCAATGATACTAAACCATGTAGTTCTTATCTCTCCAATGAGACTAACCCAGGCAACACTCACCTCTCCAATGATATTAACACATGTAGCTCTTATCTCTCCAATGATACTAACCCATGTAGCTCTCACCTCTCCAATGATGCTAACCCATGTAAATCTCACCTCTCCAATGACAGTAACCCATGTAGTTCTTATCGCTCGAATGTTAAAAACCCATCCATCTCTCATCTCTCCAATGATACTAACCCATGCAACTCTTACCACTCAAATGATACTAACAGATGCATCTTTTACCTCTCCAATGATACACCCCATGCAACTCTTACCCTTCCAATGATACTAACCCGTGTACTCTCAACTCTCCAATGATACTAACAGAGGCAACTCTTACCTCTCCGATGATAATCACCCATGTAGCTCTTATCTCTCCGATGATACTAGCCCATGTAACTCTCACCTCTCCAATTATACTATCCCATGCAACTCACATCTCTGCAATAATACTAACGCAGGCAACCCTCCCCTCTCCGAAGATACTAACCCATGTAGCTCTTATCTCTCCAATGCTACTAACAGAGGCAACTCTTACCTCTGCAAAGATACCAACGCATGCAACTTTTACCCCTCCAATGACACTAACCCATCTAACTGTCAACTCTCCAATGATACTAACCCCGGCAATTCTCATCTCTCCAATGATACAAACAGAGACAACTCTTAACTCTCCAACGATACCAACCCCTGAATCTCTTCCCTCTCCAATGATACTAACCCAGGCAACTCTTACCACTCAAATGATACTAACAGATGCATCTTTTACCTCTCCAATGATACAACCCAATGCAACTCTTACCCTTCCAATGATACTAACCCGTGTACTCGCAACTCTCCAATGATACTAACAGAGGCAACTCTTACCTCTCCGATGATAATCACCCATGTAGCTCTTATCTCTCCAATGATACTAACCCATGCAACTCTTACCTCTCAATGATACTAACAATGTAGCTCTTATCTCTCCAATGATACTAACCCAGGCAACTCTCACCTCTCCAACGATACTAACCCATGTAGCTCTTATCTCTCCAATGATACTAACCCAGGCAACTCTCACCTCTCCAATGATACTAACCCATGTAACTCTCACCTCTCCAATGATAGTAACCCAGTCAAATCTCACCTCTCCAATGATACTAACCTAGGCAACTCTCACCCCTCCAATGACACTAACCCATCTAACTGTCAACACTCCAATGATACTAACCCCGGCAATTCTCATCTCTCCAATGATACAAACCATGTAGCTCTTACCTCTGCAATGATACTAACCCAGGCAACTCTCACCTCTCCAATGATACTAACCCATGTAACTCTCACCTCTCCAATGATAGTAACCCAGTCAACTCTCACCTCTCCAATGATACTAACCCATGTAGCTCTTATCTCTCCAATGATACAATCCCAGGCAACTCTCACCTCTCCAATGATACTAACCAATCTAGCTCTTATATCTCCAATGATACTAACCCATGTAGCTATTATCTCTGCTGTGATACAAACCCATGCAACTCTTACCTCTCAATGATACTAACAATGTAGCTCTTATCTCTCCAATGATACTAACCCATGTAGCTCTTATCTCTCCAATGATACAAACCCATGTAGCTTTTATCTCTCCAATGATACTAATCCCTTTAGCTCTTATTCCTACAATAATACTAAGCCATGTAGCTCGTATCTCTCCAATGATACAAATACATGTAGATCTAATCTCTCAAATGATACTAACCCATGTAGTTCATATCTCTCCAATGATACAAACCCATGTAGCTCTTACCTCTCCAATCATACTAACCCCCGTAGCTATTATCCCTCCAATGATACTAAACCATCTGGCTCTGACCTCTCCAATGATACTAACCCATGTAGCCCTTAACTCTCCAATGATACTAACCCATGTATCTCTTTTCTCTCCAATGATACGAACCCATGCAGCTCTTGCCTCTGCAATGACACTAAACCATGTAGCTCTTACCTCTCCAATGATACTATCGCATGTAGCTCTTATCTCTCCAATGATACTAACCCACGTAGCTCTTATCTCTCCAATGATACAAACCAATGTAGCTCTTACCTCTCCAATGATACTAACCATGTACCTCTTATTTCTCCAATGATACCGAACCATGTAGCATTTATCTCTCCAATCATACAAAACCATGTAGCTCTTATCTCTCCAATGATACTAACCCAGGCAACTCTTACCACTCCAATGATACTAACAGATGCATCTTTTACCTCTCCAATGATACAAACCCATGCAACTCTTACCCTTCCAATAATACTAAACCATGCAACTCTCACCTCTCCAATTATACTAACCTATGCAACTCTTCCCTCTCCAATGATACTAAACCAGGCAACTCTCACCACTCCAATGATACTAACAGATGCAAGTTTTACCTCTCCAAAGATACTAACCCATGTAACTCTCACCTCTCCAATGATAGTAACCCATGTAACTCTCACCTCTCCAATGACACTAACCCATGTAGCTCTCACCTCTCCAATGATACTAACCCAGTCAACTCTCACCTCTCCAAAGATACTAACCCATGTAACTGTCACCTCTCCAATTATACTAACCCATGCAACTCTTATCTCTACAAGGATACTAACCCATGTTGCTCTTATCTCTGCAATGATACTAACCCAGGCAACTCTCAC
Organism: Hypanus sabinus; assembly: GCF_030144855.1. Lineage (NCBI taxonomy): Eukaryota > Metazoa > Chordata > Chondrichthyes > Myliobatiformes > Dasyatidae > Hypanus > Hypanus sabinus. The sequence goes on from NC_082728.1 coordinate 4,249,817, forward strand.
CTCTCCAATGATAGTAACCCAGGCAACTCTCACCTCTCCAATGATACTAACACAGGCAACTCTCACCTCTCCAGTGATACTAACCCATGTAGCTCTTATCTCTCCAATGATACTAACCCATGGAGCTCATATCTCTCCAATGATAATAACCTACGTAGCTCTTATCGCTCGAATGTTACAAACCCATGCATCTCTTATCTCTCCAATGATACTAAAATATGCAACTCTTATCTCTCCAATGATACTAACCCATGCAACTCTCACCTCTCCAATTATACTAACACAGACAACTCTTAACTCTCCAATGATACCAACCCCTGAATCTCTTCCTTCTCCAATGATACTAACCCAGGCAACTCTTACCACGCCAATGATACTAACAGATGCATCTTTTACCTCTCCAATGATACAACCCCATGCAATTCTTACACTTCCAATGATACTAACCTGTGTAACTGTCACCTCTCCAATGATACTAACAAATGTAGCTCTTACCTCTCCAATGAAACTAACTCATGCAACTCTTATCTCTACAAGGATACTAAACCATGTCACTCTCACCTCTCCAATGATACTAACCCAGGCAATTCTCACCTCTCCAATAATACTAACCCACGTAGCTCTTATCTCTCCTATGATAGAAACCCAGGCAACTCTCACCTCTCCAATGATACTAACCCATGTAGCTCTTATCACTGCAATGATACTAACCCAGGCAACTCTCACCTCTCCAATGATACTAACCCAGGCAACTCTCACCTCTCCAATGATACAAACAGAGACAACTCTTAACTCTCCAACGATACCAACCCCTGAATCTCTTCCCTCTCCAATGATACTAACCCAGGCAACTCTTACCACTCAAATGATACTAACAGATGCATCTTTTACCTCTCCAATGATACAACCCCATGCAACTCTTACCCTTCCAATGATACTAACCCGTGTACTCTCAACTCTCCAATGATACTAACAGAGGCAACTCTTACCTCTCCGATGATAATCACCCATGTAGCTCTTATCTCTCCAATGATACTAACCCATGTAGCTCTTATCTCTCCGATGATACTAACCCATGTAACTCTCACCTCTCCAATTATACTATCCCATGCAACTCACATCTCTGCAATAATACTAACGCAGGCAACCCTCCCCTCTCCGATGATACTAACCCATGTAGCTCTTATCTCTCCAATGCTACTAACAGAGGCAACTCTTACCTCTGCAAAGATACCAACGCATGCAACTTTTACCTCTCCACTGATACTAACACATGTAGCTCTAATCTCTCCAATGATACTAACCCAGGCAACTCTCACCTCTCCAATGATATTAACCCATGTAACTCTCACCTCTCCAATGACACTAAACCATGTAGTTCTCGCCTCTCCAATGATACTAACCCAGTCAAATCTCACCTCTCCAATGATACTAACCTAGGCAACTCTCACCCCTCCAATGACACTAACCCATCTAACTGTCAACTCTCAAATGATACTAACCCATGTAGCTCTTACCTCTGCAATGATACTAACCCAGGCAACTCTCACCTCCCCAATGATACTAAACCAAGTAGTTCTTATCTCTCCAATGAGACTAACCCAGGCAACACTCACCTCTCCAATGATATTAACACATGTAGCTCTCACCTCTCCAATGATGCTAACCCATGTAACTCTCACCTCTCCAATGACAGTAACCCATGTAGTTCTTATCGCTCGAATGTTAAAAACCCATCCATCTCTCATCTCTCCAATGATACTAACCCATGCAACTCTTACCACTCAAATGATACTAACAGATGCATCTTTTACCTCTCCAATGATACACCCCATGCAACTCTTACCCTTCCAATGATACTAACCCGTGTACTCTCAACTCTCCAATGATACTAACAGAGGCAACTCTTACCTCTCCGATGATAATCACCCATGTAGCTCTTATCTCTCCGATGATACTAGCCCATGTAACTCTCACCTCTCCAATTATACTATCCCATGCAACTCACATCTCTGCAATAATACTAACGCAGGCAACCCTCCCCTCTCCGAAGATACTAACCCATGTAGCTCTTATCTCTCCAATGCTACTAACAGAGGCAACTCTTACCTCTGCAAAGATACCAACGCATGCAACTTTTACCTCTCCACTGATACTAACACATGTAGCTCTAATCTCTCCAATGATACTAACCCAGGCAACTCTCACCTCTCCAATGATATTAACCCATGTAACTCTCACCTCTCCAATGACACTAAACCATGTAGTTCTCGCCTCTCCAATGATACTAACCCAGTCAAATCACACCTCTCCAATGATACTAACCTAGGCAACTCTCACCCCTCCAATGACACTAACCCATCTAACTGTCAACTCCCCAATGATACTAACCCCGGCAATTCTCATCTCTCCAATGATACAAACAGAGACAACTCTTAACTCTCCAACGATACCAACCCCTGAATCTCTTCCCTCTCCAATGATACTAACCCAGGCAACTCTTACCACTCAAATGATACTAACAGATGCATCTTTTACCTCTCCAATGATACAACCCCATGCAACTCTTACCCTTCCAATGATACTAACCCGTGTACTCTCAACTCTCCAATGATACTAACAGAGGCAACTCTTACCTCTCCGATGATAATCACCCATGTAGCTCTTATCTCTCCAATGATACTAACCCATGTAGCTCTTATCTCTCCGATGATACTAACCCATGTAACTCTCACCTCTCCAATTATACTATCCCATGCAACTCACATCTCTGCAATAATACTAACGCAGGCAACCCTCCCCTCTCCGATGATACTAACCCATGTAGCTCTTATCTCTCCAATGCTACTAACAGAGGCAACTCTTACCTCTGCAAAGATACCAACGCATGCAACTTTTACCTCTCCACTGATACTAACACATGTAGCTCTAATCTCTCCAATGATACTAACCCAGGCAACTCTCACCTCTCCAATGATATTAACCCATGTAACTCTCACCTCTCCAATGACACTAAACCATGTAGTTCTCGCCTCTCCAATGATACTAACCCAGTCAAATCTCACCTCTCCAATGATACTAACCTAGGCAACTCTCACCCCTCCAATGACACTAACCCATCTAACTGTCAACTCTCAAATGATACTAACCCATGTAGCTCTTACCTCTGCAATGATACTAACCCAGGCAACTCTCACCTCCCCAATGATACTAAACCATGTAGTTCTTATCTCTCCAATGAGACTAACCCAGGCAACACTCACCTCTCCAATGATATTAACACATGTAGCTCTTATCTCTCCAATGATACTAACCCATGTAGCTCTCACCTCTCCAATGATGCTAACCCATGTAACTCTCACCTCTCCAATGACAGTAACCCATGTAGTTCTTATCGCTCGAATGTTAAAAACCCATCCATCTCTCATCTCTCCAATGATACTAACCCATGCAACTCTTACCACTCAAATGATACTAACAGATGCATCTTTTACCTCTCCAATGATACACCCCATGCAACTCTTACCCTTCCAATGATACTAACCCGTGTACTCTCAACTCTCCAATGATACTAACAGAGGCAACTCTTACCTCTCCGATGATAATCACCCATGTAGCTCTTATCTCTCCGATGATACTAGCCCATGTAACTCTCACCTCTCCAATTATACTATCCCATGCAACTCACATCTCTGCAATAATACTAACGCAGGCAACCCTCCCCTCTCCGAAGATACTAACCCATGTAGCTCTTATCTCTCCAATGCTACTAACAGAGGCAACTCTTACCTCTGCAAAGATACCAACGCATGCAACTTTTACCTCTCCACTGATACTAACACATGTAGCTCTAATCTCTCCAATGATACTAACCCAGGCAACTCTCACCTCTCCAATGATATTAACCCATGTAACTCTCACCTCTCCAATGACACTAAACCATGTAGTTCTCGCCTCTCCAATGATACTAACCCAGTCAAATCACACCTCTCCAATGATACTAACCTAGGCAACTCTCACCCCTCCAATGACACTAACCCATCTAACTGTCAACTCCCCAATGATACTAACCCCGGCAATTCTCATCTCTCCAATGATACAAACAGAGACAACTCTTAACTCTCCAACGATACCAACCCCTGAATCTCTTCCCTCTCCAATGATACTAACCCAGGCAACTCTTACCACTCAAATGATACTAACAGATGCATCTTTTACCTCTCCAATGATACAACCCCATGCAACTCTTACCCTTCCAATGATACTAACCCGTGTACTCTCAACTCTCCAATGATACTAACAGAGGCAACTCTTACCTCTCCGATGATAATCACCCATGTAGCTCTTATCTCTCCAATGATACTAACCCATGTAGCTCTTATCTCTCCGATGATACTAACCCATGTAACTCTCACCTCTCCAATTATACTATCCCATGCAACTCACATCTCTGCAATAATACTAACGCAGGCAACCCTCCCCTCTCCGATGATACTAACCCATGTAGCTCTTATCTCTCCAATGCTACTAACAGAGGCAACTCTTACCTCTGCAAAGATACCAACGCATGCAACTTTTACCTCTCCACTGATACTAACACATGTAGCTCTAATCTCTCCAATGATACTAACCCAGGCAACTCTCACCTCTCCAATGATATTAACCCATGTAACTCTCACCTCTCCAATGACACTAAACCATGTAGTTCTCGCCTCTCCAATGATACTAACCCAGTCAAATCTCACCTCTCCAATGATACTAACCTAGGCAACTCTCACCCCTCCAATGACACTAACCCATCTAACTGTCAACTCTCAAATGATACTAACCCATGTAGCTCTTACCTCTGCAATGATACTAACCCAGGCAACTCTCACCTCCCCAATGATACTAAACCATGTAGTTCTTATCTCTCCAATGAGACTAACCCAGGCAACACTCACCTCTCCAATGATATTAACACATGTAGCTCTTATCTCTCCAATGATACTAACCCATGTAGCTCTCACCTCTCCAATGATGCTAACCCATGTAACTCTCACCTCTCCAATGACAGTAACCCATGTAGTTCTTATCGCTCGAATGTTAAAAACCCATCCATCTCTCATCTCTCCAATGATACTAACCCATGCAACTCTTACCACTCAAATGATACTAACAGATGCATCTTTTACCTCTCCAATGATACACCCCATGCAACTCTTACCCTTCCAATGATACTAACCCGTGTACTCTCAACTCTCCAATGATACTAACAGAGGCAACTCTTACCTCTCCGATGATAATCACCCATGTAGCTCTTATCTCTCCGATGATACTAGCCCATGTAACTCTCACCTCTCCAATTATACTATCCCATGCAACTCACATCTCTGCAATAATACTAACGCAGGCAACCCTCCCCTCTCCGAAGATACTAACCCATGTAGCTCTTATCTCTCCAATGCTACTAACAGAGGCAACTCTTACCTCTGCAAAGATACCAACGCATGCAACTTTTACCTCTCCACTGATACTAACACATGTAGCTCTAATCTCTCCAATGATACTAACCCAGGCAACTCTCACCTCTCCAATGATATTAACCCATGTAACTCTCACCTCTCCAATGACACTAAACCATGTAGTTCTCGCCTCTCCAATGATACTAACCCAGTCAAATCACACCTCTCCAATGATACTAACCTAGGCAACTCTCACCCCTCCAATGACACTAACCCATCTAACTGTCAACTCTCCAATGATACTAACCCAGGCAACTCTCATCTCTCCAATGATACAAACAGAGACAACCCTTAACTCTCCAACGATACCAACCCCTGAATCTCTTCCCTCTCCAATGATACTAACCCAGGCAACTCTTACCACTCAAATGATACTAACAGATGCATCTTTTACCTCTCCAATGATACAACCCCATGCAACTCTTACCCTTCGAATGATACTAACCCGTGTACTCTCAACTCTCCAATGATACTAACAGAGGCAACTCTTACCTCTCCGATGATAATCACCCATGTAGCTCTTATCTCTCCAATGATACTAACCCATGTAGCTCTTATCTCTCCGATGATACTAACCCATGTAACTCTCACCTCTCCAATTATACTATCCCATGCAACTCACATCTCTGCAATAATACTAACGCAGGCAACCCTCCCCTCTCCGATGATACTAACCCATGTAGCTCTTATCTCTCCAATGCTACTAACAGAGGCAACTCTTACCTCTGCAAAGATACCAACGCATGCAACTTTTACCTCTCCACTGATACTAACACATGTAGCTCTAATCTCTCCAATGATACTAACCCAGGCAACTCTCACCTCTCCAATGATATTAACCCATGTAACTCTCACCTCTCCAATGACACTAAACCATGTAGTTCTCGCCTCTCCAATGATACTAACCCAGTCAAATCTCACCTCTCCAATGATACTAACCTAGGCAACTCTCACCCCTCCAATGACACTAACCCATCTAACTGTCAACTCTCAAATGATACTAACCCATGTAGCTCTTACCTCTGCAATGATACTAACCCAGGCAACTCTCACCTCCCCAATGATACTAAACCATGTAGTTCTTATCTCTCCAATGAGACTAACCCAGGCAACACTCACCTCTCCAATGATATTAACACATGTAGCTCTTATCTCTCCAATGATACTAACCCATGTAGCTCTCACCTCTCCAATGATGCTAACCCATGTAACTCTCACCTCTCCAATGACAGTAACCCATGTAGTTCTTATCGCTCGAATGTTAAAAACCCATCCATCTCTCATCTCTCCAATGATACTAACCCATGCAACTCTTACCACTCAAATGATACTAACAGATGCATCTTTTACCTCTCCAATGATACACCCCATGCAACTCTTACCCTTCCAATGATACTAACCCGTGTACTCTCAACTCTCCAATGATACTAACAGAGGCAACTCTTACCTCTCCGATGATAATCACCCATGTAGCTCTTATCTCTCCGATGATACTAGCCCATGTAACTCTCACCTCTCCAATTATACTATCCCATGCAACTCACATCTCTGCAATAATACTAACGCAGGCAACCCTCCCCTCTCCGAAGATACTAACCCATGTAGCTCTTATCTCTCCAATGCTACTAACAGAGGCAACTCTTACCTCTGCAAAGATACCAACGCATGCAACTTTTACCTCTCCACTGATACTAACACATGTAGCTCTAATCTCTCCAATGATACTAACCCAGGCAACTCTCACCTCTCCAATGATATTAACCCATGTAACTCTCACCTCTCCAATGACACTAAACCATGTAGTTCTCGCCTCTCCAATGATACTAACCCAGTCAAATCACACCTCTCCAATGATACTAACCTAGGCAACTCTCACCCCTCCAATGACACTAACCCATCTAACTGTCAACTCCCCAATGATACTAACCCCGGCAATTCTCATCTCTCCAATGATACAAACAGAGACAACTCTTAACTCTCCAACGATACCAACCCCTGAATCTCTTCCCTCTCCAATGATACTAACCCAGGCAACTCTTACCACTCAAATGATACTAACAGATGCATCTTTTACCTCTCCAATGATACAACCCCATGCAACTCTTACCCTTCCAATGATACTAACCCGTGTACTCTCAACTCTCCAATGATACTAACAGAGGCAACTCTTACCTCTCCGATGATAATCACCCATGTAGCTCTTATCTCTCCAATGATACTAACCCATGTAGCTCTTATCTCTCCGATGATACTAACCCATGTAACTCTCACCTCTCCAATTATACTATCCCATGCAACTCACATCTCTGCAATAATACTAACGCAGGCAACCCTCCCCTCTCCGATGATACTAACCCATGTAGCTCTTATCTCTCCAATGCTACTAACAGAGGCAACTCTTACCTCTGCAAAGATACCAACGCATGCAACTTTTACCTCTCCACTGATACTAACACATGTAGCTCTAATCTCTCCAATGATACTAACCCAGGCAACTCTCACCTCTCCAATGATATTAACCCATGTAACTCTCACCTCTCCAATGACACTAAACCATGTAGTTCTCGCCTCTCCAATGATACTAACCCAGTCAAATCTCACCTCTCCAATGATACTAACCTAGGCAACTCTCACCCCTCCAATGACACTAACCCATCTAACTGTCAACTCTCAAATGATACTAACCCATGTAGCTCTTACCTCTGCAATGATACTAACCCAGGCAACTCTCACCTCCCCAATGATACTAAACCATGTAGTTCTTATCTCTCCAATGAGACTAACCCAGGCAACACTCACCTCTCCAATGATATTAACACATGTAGCTCTTATCTCTCCAATGATACTAACCCATGTAGCTCTCACCTCTCCAATGATGCTAACCCATGTAACTCTCACCTCTCCAATGACAGTAACCCATGTAGTTCTTATCGCTCGAATGTTAAAAACCCATCCATCTCTCATCTCTCCAATGATACTAACCCATGCAACTCTTACCACTCAAATGATACTAACAGATGCATCTTTTACCTCTCCAATGATACACCCCATGCAACTCTTACCCTTCCAATGATACTAACCCGTGTACTCTCAACTCTCCAATGATACTAACAGAGGCAACTCTTACCTCTCCGATGATAATCACCCATGTAGCTCTTATCTCTCCGATGATACTAGCCCATGTAACTCTCACCTCTCCAATTATACTATCCCATGCAACTCACATCTCTGCAATAATACTAACGCAGGCAACCCTCCCCTCTCCGAAGATACTAACCCATGTAGCTCTTATCTCTCCAATGCTACTAACAGAGGCAACTCTTACCTCTGCAAAGATACCAACGCATGCAACTTTTACCTCTCCACTGATACTAACACATGTAGCTCTAATCTCTCCAATGATACTAACCCAGGCAACTCTCACCTCTCCAATGATATTAACCCATGTAACTCTCACCTCTCCAATGACACTAAACCATGTAGTTCTCGCCTCTCCAATGATACTAACCCAGTCAAATCACACCTCTCCAATGATACTAACCTAGGCAACTCTCACCCCTCCAATGACACTAACCCATCTAACTGTCAACTCTCCAATGATACTAACCCCGGCAATTCTCACCTCTCCAATGATACAAACCCATGTAGCTCTACCCTCTGCAATGATACTAACCCAGGCAACTCTCACCTCTCCAATGATACTAACCCATGTAACTCTCGCCTCTCCAATGATAGTAACCCAGTCAACTCTCACCTCTCCAATGATACTAACCCATGTAGCTCTTATCTCTCCAATGATACAATCCCAGGCAACTCTCACCTCTCCAATGATACTAACCAATGTAGCTCTTATATCTCCAATGATACTAACCCATGTAGCTATTATCTCTGCAGTGATACTAACCCAGGCAACTCTCACCTCTCCAAAGATACTAACCCATGTAGCTCTTATCTCTCCAATGATACTAACTCTTGCAACTCTTATCTCTCCAATTATACTAACCCATGCAACTCTCACCTCTACAATGATACCAACAGAGACAAATCTTAACTCTCCAATGAATCCAACCCATGCATCTCTTCCCTCTCCGATGATACTAACCCAGGCAACTCTCAACACTCCAATCATACTAACAGATGCAACTTTTACCGCTCCAATGATACAAACCCATGCAACTCTTACCTCTCAATGATACTAACAATGTAGCTCTTATCTCTCCAATGATACTAACCCAGGCAACTCTCACCTCTCCAAGGATACTAACCCATGTAACTCTTATCTCTCCAATGATACTAACCCAGGCAACTCTCACCTCTCCAATGGTACTAACCCATGTAACTCTCACCTCTCCAATGATAGTAACCCATGTATCTCCAACCTCTCCAATGACAATAACCGATGTAACTCTCACCTCTCCAATGACACTAAACCATGTAGCTCTCACATCTCCAATGATACTAACCCAGGCAACTCTCACTCCTCCAATGATACCAACCCACGTAACTGACACCTTTCCAATAATACTAACCCATGTAGCTCTCTACTCTCCAATAGTACTAACCCATGTTACTCTTATCGCTCCAATGATACCAACCCATTTTCCTCTCACCTCTCCAATGATACTAACCCAAGTAGCTCTTGTCTCTCCACTGATACTAACCCATATAACTCTCACCTCTCCAATGATAGTAACCCAGTCAAATCTCACCTCTCCAATGATACTAACCTAGGCAACTCTCACCCCTCCAATGACACTAACCCATCTAACTGTCAACTCTCCAATGATACTAACCCCGGCAATTCTCATCTCTCCAATGATACTAACCCATGTAACTCTCACCTCTCCAATGATAGTAACCCAGTCAACTCTCACCTCTCCAATGATACTAACCCATGTAGCTCTTATCTCTCCTATGATAATAACCTACGTAGCTCTTATCGCTCGAATGTTACAAACCCATGCATCTCTTATCTCTCCAATGATACTAAAATATGCAACTCTTATCTCTCCAATGATACTAACCCAGGCAACTCTCACCTCTCCAATGATACTAACCCAGGCAACTCTCACCTCTCCAATGATACAAACAGAGACAACTCTTAACTCTCCAACGATACCAACCCCTGAATCTCTTCCCTCTCCAATGATACTAACCCAGGCAACTCTTACCACTCAAATGATACAAACAGATGCATCTTTTACCTCTCCAATGATACAACCCCAGGCAACTCTTACCCTTCCAATGATACTAACCCGTGTACTCTCAACTCTCCAATGATACTAACAGAGGCAACTCTTACCTCTCCGATGATAATCACCCATGTAGCTCGTATCTCTCCAATGATACTAACCCATGTAGCTCTTATCTCTCCGATGATACTAACCCATGTAACTCTCACCTCTCCAATTATACTATCCCATGCAACTCACATCTCTGCAATAATACTAACGCAGGCAACCCTCCCCTCTCCGATGATACTAACCCATGTAGCTCTTATCTCTCCAATGCTACTAACAGAGGCAACTCTTACCTCTGCAAAGATACCAACGCATGCAACTTTTACCTCTCCACTGATACTAACACATGTAGCTCTAATCTCTCCAATGATACTAACCCAGGCAACTCTCACCTCTCCAATGATATTAACCCATGTAACTCTCACCTCTCCAATGACACTAAACCATGTAGTTCTCGCCTCTCCAATGATACTAACCCAGTCAAATCACACCTCTCCAATGATACTAACCTAGGCAACTCTCACCCCTCCAATGACACTAACCCATCTAACTGTCAACTCTCAAATGATACTAACCCATGTAGCTCTTACCTCTGCAATGATACTAACCCAGGCAACTCTCACCTCCCCAATGATACTAAACCATGTAGTTCTTATCTCTCCAATGAGACTAACCCAGGCAACACTCACCTCTCCAATGATATTAACACATGTAGCTCTTATCTCTCCAATGATACTAACCCATGTAGCTCTCACCTCTCCAATGATGCTAACCCATGTAACTCTCACCTCTCCAATGACAGTAACCCATGTAGTTCTTATCGCTCGAATGTTAAAAACCCATCCATCTCTCATCTCTCCAATGATACTAACCCATGCAACTCTTACCACTCAAATGATACTAACAGATGCATCTTTTACCTCTCCAATGATACACCCCATGCAACTCTTACCCTTCCAATGATACTAACCCGTGTACTCTCAACTCTCCAATGATACTAACAGAGGCAACTCTTACCTCTCCGATGATAATCACCCATGTAGCTCTTATCTCTCCGATGATACTAGCCCATGTAACTCTCACCTCTCCAATTATACTATCCCATGCAACTCACATCTCTGCAATAATACTAACGCAGGCAACCCTCCCCTCTCCGAAGATACTAACCCATGTAGCTCTTATCTCTCCAATGCTACTAACAGAGGCAACTCTTACCTCTGCAAAGATACCAACGCATGCAACTTTTACCTCTCCACTGATACTAACACATGTAGCTCTAATCTCTCCAATGATACTAACCCAGGCAACTCTCACCTCTCCAATGATATTAACCCATGTAACTCTCACCTCTCCAATGACACTAAACCATGTAGTTCTCGCCTCTCCAATGATACTAACCCAGTCAAATCACACCTCTCCAATGATACTAACCTAGGCAACTCTCACCCCTCCAATGACACTAACCCATCTAACTGTCAACTCCCCAATGATACTAACCCCGGCAATTCTCATCTCTCCAATGATACAAACAGAGACAACTCTTAACTCTCCAACGATACCAACCCCTGAATCTCTTCCCTCTCCAATGATACTAACCCAGGCAACTCTTACCACTCAAATGATACTAACAGATGCATCTTTTACCTCTCCAATGATACAACCCCATGCAACTCTTACCCTTCCAATGATACTAACCCGTGTACTCTCAACTCTCCAATGATACTAACAGAGGCAACTCTTACCTCTCCGATGATAATCACCCATGTAGCTCTTATCTCTCCAATGATACTAACCCATGTAGCTCTTATCTCTCCGATGATACTAACCCATGTAACTCTCACCTCTCCAATTATACTATCCCATGCAACTCACATCTCTGCAATAATACTAACGCAGGCAACCCTCCCCTCTCCGATGATACTAACCCATGTAGCTCTTATCTCTCCAATGCTACTAACAGAGGCAACTCTTACCTCTGCAAAGATACCAACGCATGCAACTTTTACCTCTCCACTGATACTAACACATGTAGCTCTAATCTCTCCAATGATACTAACCCAGGCAACTCTCACCTCTCCAATGACACTAACCCATCTAACTGTCAACTCCCCAATGATACTAACCCCGGCAATTCTCATCTCTCCAATGATACAAACAGAGACAACTCTTAACTCTCCAACGATACCAACCCCTGAATCTCTTCCCTCTCCAATGATACTAACCCAGGCAACTCTTACCACTCAAATGATACTAACAGATGCATCTTTTACCTCTCCAATGATACACCCCATGCAACTCTTACCCTTCCAATGATACTAACCCGTGTACTCTCAACTCTCCAATGATACTAACAGAGGCAACTCTTACCTCTCCGATGATAATCACCCATGTAGCTCTTATCTCTCCGATGATACTAGCCCATGTAACTCTCACCTCTCCAATTATACTATCCCATGCAACTCACATCTCTGCAATAATACTAACGCAGGCAACCCTCCCCTCTCCGAAGATACTAACCCATGTAGCTCTTATCTCTCCAATGCTACTAACAGAGGCAACTCTTACCTCTGCAAAGATACCAACGCATGCAACTTTTACCTCTCCACTGATACTAACACATGTAGCTCTAATCTCTCCAATGATACTAACCCAGGCAACTCTCACCTCTCCAATGATATTAACCCATGTAACTCTCACCTCTCCAATGACACTAAACCATGTAGTTCTCGCCTCTCCAATGATACTAACCCAGTCAAATCACACCTCTCCAATGATACTAACCTAGGCAACTCTCACCCCTCCAATGACACTAACCCATCTAACTGTCAACTCCCCAATGATACTAACCCCGGCAATTCTCATCTCTCCAATGATACAAACAGAGACAACTCTTAACTCTCCAACGATACCAACCCCTGAATCTCTTCCCTCTCCAATGATACTAACCCAGGCAACTCTTACCACTCAAATGATACTAACAGATGCATCTTTTACCTCTCCAATGATACACCCCATGCAACTCTTACCCTTCCAATGATACTAACCCGTGTACTCTCAACTCTCCAATGATACTAACAGAGGCAACTCTTACCTCTCCGATGATAATCACCCATGTAGCTCTTATCTCTCCGATGATACTAGCCCATGTAACTCTCACCTCTCCAATTATACTATCCCATGCAACTCACATCTCTGCAATAATACTAACGCAGGCAACCCTCCCCTCTCCGATGATACTAACCCATGTAGCTCTTATCTCTCCAATGCTACTAACAGAGGCAACTCTTACCTCTGCAAAGATACCAACGCATGCAACTTTTACCTCTCCACTGATACTAACACATGTAGCTCTAATCTCTCCAATGATACTAACCCAGGCAACTCTCACCTCTCCAATGATATTAACCCATGTAACTCTCACCTCTCCAATGACACTAAACCATGTAGTTCTCGCCTCTCCAATGATACTAACCCAGTCAAATCACACCTCTCCAATGATACTAACCTAGGCAACTCTCACCCCTCCAATGACACTAACCCATCTAACTGTCAACTCTCAAATGATACTAACCCATGTAGCTCTTACCTCTGCAATGATACTAACCCAGGCAACTCTCACCTCCCCAATGATACTAAACCATGTAGTTCTTATCTCTCCAATGAGACTAACCCAGGCAACACTCACCTCTCCAATGATATTAACACATGTAGCTCTTATCTCTCCAATGATACTAACCCATGTAGCTCTCATCTCTCCAATGATGCTAACCCATGTAACTCTCACCTCTCCAATGACAGTAACCCATGTAGTTCTTATCGCTCGAATGTTAAAAACCCATCCATCTCTCATCTCTCCAATGATACTAACCCATGCAACTCTTACCACTCAAATGATACTAACAGATGCATCTTTTACCTCTCCAATGATACACCCCATGCAACTCTTACCCTTCCAATGATACTAACCCGTGTACTCTCAACTCTCCAATGATACTAACAGAGGCAACTCTTACCTCTCCGATGATAATCACCCATGTAGCTCTTATCTCTCCGATGATACTAGCCCATGTAACTCTCACCTCTCCAATTATACTATCCCATGCAACTCACATCTCTGCAATAATACTAACGCAGGCAACCCTCCCCTCTCCGAAGATACTAACCCATGTAGCTCTTATCTCTCCAATGCTACTAACAGAGGCAACTCTTACCTCTGCAAAGATACCAACGCATGCAACTTTTACCTCTCCACTGATACTAACACATGTAGCTCTAATCTCTCCAATGATACTAACCCAGGCAACTCTCACCTCTCCAATGATATTAACCCATGTAACTCTCACCTCTCCAATGACACTAAACCATGTAGTTCTCGCCTCTCCAATGATACTAACCCAGTCAAATCACACCTCTCCAATGATACTAACCTAGGCAACTCTCACCCCTCCAATGACACTAACCCATCTAACTGTCAACTCCCCAATGATACTAACCCCGGCAATTCTCATCTCTCCAATGATACAAACAGAGACAACTCTTAACTCTCCAACGATACCAACCCCTGAATCTCTTCCCTCTCCAATGATACTAACCCAGGCAACTCTTACCACTCAAATGATACTAACAGATGCATCTTTTACCTCTCCAATGATACAACCCCATGCAACTCTTACCCTTCCAATGATACTAACCCGTGTACTCTCAACTCTCCAATGATACTAACAGAGGCAACTCTTACCTCTCCGATGATAATCACCCATGTAGCTCTTATCTCTCCAATTATACTATCCCATGCAACTCACATCTCTGCAATAATACTAACGCAGGCAACCCTCCCCTCTCCGATGATACTAAGCCATGTAGCTCTTACCTCTGCAATGATACTAACCCAGGCAACTCTCACCTCCCCAATGATACTAAACCATGTAGTTCTTATCTCTCCAATGAGACTAACCCAGGCAACACTCACCTCTCCAATGATATTAACACATGTAGCTCTTATCTCTCCAATGATACTAACCCATGTAGCTCTCACCTCTCCAATGATGCTAACCCATGTAACTCTCACCTCTCCAATGACAGTAACCCATGTAGTTCTTATCGCTCGAATGTTAAAAACCCATCCATCTCTCATCTCTCCAATGATACTAACCCATGCAACTCTTACCACTCAAATGATACTAACAGATGCATCTTTTACCTCTCCAATGATACACCCCATGCAACTCTTACCCTTCCAATGATACTAACCCGTGTACTCTCAACTCTCCAATGATACTAACAGAGGCAACTCTTACCTCTCCAATGACAATAACCGATGTAACTCTCACCTCTCCAATGACACTAACCCATGTAGCTCTCACCTCTCCAATGATAGTAACCCAGTCAACTCTCACCTCTCCAATGATACTAACCCATGTAGCTCATATCTCTCCAATGATACTAACCCATGTAGCTATTATCTCTGCAGTGATACTAACCCAGGCAACTCTCACCTCTCCAAAGATACTAACCCATGTAGCTCTTATCTCTCCAATGATACAATCCCAGGCAACTCTCACCTCTCCAATGATACTAACTAATGTAGCTCTTATATCTCCAATGATACTAACCCATGTAGCTATTATCTCTGCAGTGATACTAACCCAGGCAACTCTCACCTCTCCAAAGATACTAACCCATGTAGCTCTTATCTCTCCAATGATACTAACTCTTGCAACTCTTATCTCTCCAATTATACTAACCCATGCAACTCTCACCACGACAATGATACCAACAGAGACAAATCTTAACTCTCCAATGAAACCAACCCATGCATCTCTTCCCTCTCCGAAGATACTAACCCATGTAGCTCTTATCTCTCCAATGCTACTAACAGAGGCAACTCTTACCTCTGCAAAGATACCAACGCATGCAACTTTTACCTCTCCACTGATACTAACACATGTAGCTCTAATCTCTCCAATGATACTAACCCAGGCAACTCTCACCTCTCCAATGATATTAACCCATGTAACTCTCACCTCTCCAATGACACTAAACCATGTAGTTCTCGCCTCTCCAATGATACTAACCCAGTCAAATCACACCTCTCCAATGATACTAACCTAGGCAACTCTCACCCCTCCAATGACACTAACCCATCTAACTGTCAACTCTCCAATGATACTAACCCCGGCAATTCTCATCTCTCCAATGATACAAACCCATGTAGCTCTACCCTCTGCAATGATACTAACCCAGGCAACTCTCACCTCTCCAATGATACTAACCCATGTAACTCTCGCCTCTCCAATAATAGTAACCCAGTCAACTCTCACCTCTCCAATGATACTAACCCATGTAGCTCTTATCTCTCCAATGATACAATCCCAGGCAACTCTCACCTCTCCAATGATACTAACCAATGTAGCTCTTATATCTCCAATGATACTAACCCATGTAGCTATTATCTCTGCAGTGATACTAACCCAGGCAACTCTCACCTCTCCAAAGATACTAACCCATGTAGCTCTTATCTCTCCAATGATACTAACTCTTGCAACTCTTATCTCTCCAATTATACTAACCCATGCAACTCTCACCTCTACAATGATACCAACAGAGACAAATCTTAACTCTCCAATGAAACCAACCCATGCATCTCTTCCCTCTCCGATGATACTAACCCAGGCAACTCTCAACACTCCAATCATACTAACAGATGCAACTTTTACCGCTCCAATGATACAAACCCATGCAACTCTTACCTCTCAATGATACTAACAATGTAGCTCTTATCTCTCCAATGATACTAACCCAGGCAACTCTCACCTCTCCAAGGATACTAACCCATGTAACTCTTATCTCTCCAATGATACTAACCCAGGCAACTCTCACCTCTCCAATGATACTAACCCATGTAACTCTCACCTCTCCAATGATAGTAACCCATGTATCTCCAACCTCTCCAATGACAATAACCGATGTAACTCTCACCTCTCCAATGACACTAAACCATGTAGCTCTCACATCTCCAATGATACTAACCCAGGCAACTCTCACTCCTCCAATGATACCAACCCACGTAACTGACACCTTTCCAATAATACTAACCCATGTAGCTCTCTACTCTCCAATAGTACAAACCCATGTTACTCTTATCGCTCCAATGATACCAACCCATTTTCCTCTCACCTCTCCAATGATACTAACCCAAGTAGCTCTTGTCTCTCCACTGATACTAACCCATATAACTCTCACCTCTCCAATGATAGTAACCCAGTCAAATCTCACCTCTCCAATGATACTAACCTAGGCAACTCTCACCCCTCCAATGACACTAACCCATCTAACTGTCAACTCTCCAATGATACTAACCCCGGCAATTCTCATCTCTCCAATGATACTAACCCATGTAACTCTCACCTCTCCAATGATAGTAACCCAGTCAACTCTCACCTCTCCAATGATACTAACCCATGTAGCTCTTATCTCTCCTATGATACAATCCCAGGCAACTCTCACCCCTCCAATGATACTAACCAATCTAGCTCTTATATCTCCAAAGATACTAACACATGTAGCTATTATCTCTGCTGTGATACAAACCCATGCAACTCTTACCTCTCAATGATACTAACAATGTAGCTCTTATCTCTCCAATGATACTAACCCAGGCAACACTCACCTCTCCAATGATACTAAACCATGTAACTCTCACCTCTCCAATGATACTAACCCATGTAGCTCTTATCTCTCCAATGATACTAACCCAGGCAACTCTCACCTATTCAATGATACTAACCCATGTAACTCTCACCTCTCCAGTGATAGTAACCGATGTAACTCCAACCTCTCCAATGACAATAACCGATGTAACTCTCACCTCTCCAATGACACTAACCCATGTAGCTCTCACCTCTCCAATGATAGTAACCCAGTCAACTCTCACCTCTCCAATGATACTAACCCATGTAGCTCATATCTCTCCAATGATACTAACCCATGTAGCTATTATCTCTGCAGTGATACTAACCCAGGCAACTCTCACCTCTCCAAAGATACTAACCCATGTAGCTCTTATCTCTCCAATGATACAATCCCAGGCAACTCTCACCTCTCCAATGATACTAACTAATGTAGCTCTTATATCTCCAATGATACAAACCCATGTAGCTATTATCTCTGCAGTGATACTAACCCAGGCAACTCTCACCTCTCCAAAGATACTAACCCATGTAGCTCTTATCTCTCCAATGATACTAACTCTTGCAACTCTTATCTCTGCAATTATACTAACCCATGCAACTCTCACCTCTACAATGATACCAACAGAGACAAATCTTAACTCTCCAATGAAACCAACTCATGCATCTCTTCCCTCTCCGATGATACTAATCCAGGCAACTCTAAACACTCCAATCATACTAACAGATGCAACTTTTACCTCTCCAATGATACAAACCCATGCAACTCTTACCTCTCAATGATACTAACAATGTAGCACTTATCTCTCCAATGATACTAACCCAGGCAACTCTCACTCCTCCAATGATACCAACCCACGTTACTGACACCTTTCCAATAACACTAACCCATGTAGCTCTCTACTCTCCAATAGTACTAACCCATGTTACTCTTATCGCTCCAATGATACTAACCCATGTAACTCTCACCTCTCCAATGAAAGTAACCCAGTCAACTCTCACATCTCCAATGATACTAACCCATGTAGCTCTTATCTCTCCAATGATACAATCCCAGGCAACTCTCAGCTCTCCAATGATACTAACCAATGTAGCTCTTATATCTCCAAAGATACTAACCCACGTAGCTATTATTTCTGCAGTGATACTAACCCAGGCAACTCTCACCTCTCCAAAGATACTAACCCATGTAGCTCTTATCTCTCCAATGATACTAACTCTTGCAACTCTTATCTCTCCAATCATACTAACCCAGGCAACTCTCACCTCTCCAACGATACTAACCCATGTAGCTCTTATCTCTCCAATGATACTAACCCAGGCAACTCTCACCGCTCCAATGATACTAACCCATGTAAATCTCACCTCTCCAATGATAGTAACCCATGTATCTCCAACCTCTCCAATGACAATAACCGATGTAACTCTCACCTCTCCAATGACACTAAACCATGTAGCTCTCACATCTCCAATGATACTAACCCAGGCAACTCACACTCCTCCAATGATACCAACCCACGTAACTGACACCTTTCCAATAATACTAACCCATGTAGCTCTCTACTCTCCAATAGTACTAACCCATGTTACTCTTATCGCTCCAATGATGCCAACCCATTTTCCTCTCACCTCTCCAATGGTACTAATCCAAGTAGCACTTGTCTCTCCACTGATACTAACCCATATAACTCTCACCTCTCCAATGATACTAACCCATCTAACCGTCAACTCTCCAATGATACTAACCCCGGCAATTCTCATCTCTCCAATGATAAAAACCCATGTAGCTGTTACCTCTGCAATGATACTAACCCAGGCAACTCTCACCTCTCCAATGATACTAACCCATGTAACTCTCACCTCTCCAATGATACTAACCCATGTAGCTCTTATCTCCCCAATGATACAATCCCAGGCAACTCTCACCTCTCCAATGATACTAACCAGTGTAGCTCTTATATCTCCAATGATACTAACCCATGTAGCTGTTATCTCTGCTGTGATACAAACCCATGCAACTCTTACCTCTCAATGATACTAACAATGTAGCTCTTATCTCTCCAATGATACTAACCCAGGCAACACTCACCTCTCCAATGATACTAAACCATGTAACTCTCACCTCTCCAATGATACTAACCCATGTAGCTCTTATCTCTCCAATGATACTAACCCAGGCAACTCTCACCTCTCCAATGATAGTAACCCATGTAACTCCAACCTCTCCAATGACAATAACCGATGTAACTCTCACCTCTCCAATGACACTAACCCATGTAGCTCTCACCTCTCCAATGATACAAACCAAGTCAACTCTCACATCTCCAAAGATACCAACCCACGTTACTGACACCTTTCCAATAATACTAACCCATGTAGCTCTCTACTCTCCAATAGTACTAACCCATGTTACTCTTATCGCTCCAATGATACTAACCCATGTAACTCTCACCTCTCCAATGATAGTAACCCAGTCAACTCTCACCTCTCCAATGATACTAACCCATGTAGCTGTTACCTCTGCAATGATACTAACCCAGGCAACTCTCACCTCTCCAATGATACTAACCCATGTAACTCTCACCTCTCCAATGATACTAACCCATGTAGCTCTTATCTCTCCAATGATACTAACCCAGGCAACACTCACCTATTCAATGATACTAACCCATGTAACTCTCACCTCTCCAGTGATAGTAACCCATGTAACTCCAACCTCTCCAATGACAATAACCAATGTAACTCTCACCTCTCCAATGACACTAACCCATGTAGCTCTCACCTCTCCAATGATAGTAACCCAGTCAACTCTCACCTCTCCAATGATACTAACCCATGTAGCTCATATCTCTCCAATGATACTAAACCATGTAGCTATTATCTCTGCAGTGATACTAACCCAGGCAACTCTCACCTCTCCAAAGATACTAACCCATGTAGCTCTTATCTCTCCAATGATACAATCCCAGGCAACTCTCACCTCTCCAATGATACTAACTAATGTAGCTCTTATATCTCCAATGATACTAACCCATGTAGCTATTATCTCTGCAGTGATACTAACCCAGGCAACTCTCACCTCTCCAAAGATACTAACCCATGTAGCTCTTATCTCTCCAATGATACTAACTCTTGCAACTCTTATCTCTCCAATTATACTAACCCATGCGACTCTCACCACGACAATGATACCAACAGAGACAAATCTTAACTCTCCAATGAAACCAACCCATGCATCTCTTCCCTCTCCGATGATACTAACCCAGGCAACTCTCAACACTCCAATCATACTAACAGATGCAACTTTTACCTCTCCAATGATACAAACCCATGCAACTCTTACCTCTCAATGATACTAACAATGTAGCTCTTATCTCTCCAATGATACTAACCCAGGCAACTCTCACCTCTCCAACGATACTAACCCATGTAGCTCTTATCTCTCCAATGATACTAACCTAGGCAACTCTCACCCCTCCAATGACACTAACCCATCTAACTGTCAACTCTCCAATGATACTAACCCCGGCAGTTCTCATCTCTCCAATGATACAAACCCATGTAGCTCTTACCTCTGCAATGATACTAACCCAGGCAACTCTCACCTCTCCAATGATACTAACCCATGTAACTCTCACCTCTCCAATGATAGTAACCCAGTCAACTCTCACCTCTCCAATAATACTAACCCATGTAGCTCTTATCTCTCCAATGATACAATCCCAGGCAACTCTCACCTCTCCAATGACACTAACCCATCTAACTGTCAACTCTCCAATGATACTAACCCCGGCAATTCTCATCTCTCCAATGATACAAACCCATGTAGCTCTTACCTCTGCAATGATACTAACCCAGGCAACTCTCACCTCTCCAATGATACTAACCCATGTAACTCACACCTCTCCAATGATAGTAACCCAGTCAACTCTCACCTCTCCAATGATACTAACCCATGTAGCTCTTATCTCTCCAATGATGCAATCCCAGGCAACTCTCACCCCTCCAATGATACTAACCAATCTAGCTCTTATATCTCCAATGATACTAACCCATGTAGCTATTATCTCTGCTGTGATACAAACCCATGCATCTCTTACCTCTCAATGATACTAACAATGTAGCTCTTATCTCTCCAATTATACTAACCCAGGCAACACTCACCTCTCCAATGATACTAAACCATGTAACTCTCACCTCTCCAATGATACTAACCCATGTAGCTCTTATCTCTCCAATGATACTAACCCAGGCAACTCTCACCTCCAATGATACCAAACCACGTAACTGACACCTTTCCAATAATACTAACCCATGTAGCTCTTATCGCTCCAATGATACCAACCCATTTAACTGTCACCACTCCAATGATACTAACCCATTTTCCTCTCACCTCTCCAATGGTACTAACCCAAGTAGCTCTTGTCTCTCCACTGATACTAACCCATATAACTCTCACCTCTCCAATGATAGTAACCCAGTCAACTCTCACCTCTCCAATGATACTAACCCATGTAGCTCTTATCTCTCCAATGATACAATCCCAGGCAACTCTCACCTCTCCAATGATACTAACCAATGTAGCTCTTATATCTCTAATGATACTAACCCATGTAGCTATTATCTCTGCAGTGATACTAACCCAGGCAACTCTCACCTCTCCAAAATTACTAACCCATGTAGCTCTTATCTCTCCAACGATACTAACTCATGCATCTCTTATCTCTCCAATTATACTAACCCATGCAACTCTCACCTCTCCAATGATACAAACAGAGACAACTCTTAGCTCTCCAATGAAACCAAACCATGCATCTCTTCCCTCTCCGATGATACTAACCCAGGCAACTCTCAACACTCCAATCATACTGACAGATGCAACTTTTACCTCTCCAATGATACAAACCCATGCAACTCTTACCTCTCAATGATACTAACAATGTAGCTATTATCTCTCCAATGATACTAACCCAGGCAACTCCCACCTCTCCAATGATACTAAACCATGTAACTCTCACCTCTCCAATGATACTAACCCATGTAGCTCTTCTCTCCAATGATACTAACCCAGGCAACTCTCACCTCTCCAATGATACTAACCCATGTAACTCTCACCTCTCCAATGATAGTAACCAATGTAACTCCAACCACTCCAATGACAATAACCGATGTAACTCTCACCTCTCCAATGACACTAACCCATGTAGCTCTCACCTCTACAATGTTACTAACCCAGTCAACTCTCACATCTCCAATGATACTAACCCAGGCAACTCTCACTCCTCCAATGATACCAACCCACGTAACTGACACCTTTCCAATAATACTAACCCATGTTGCTCTTATCGCTCCAATGATACCAACCCATTTAACTGTCACCTCTCCAATGATCCTAACCCATTTTCCTCTCACCTCTCCAATGGTACTAACCCATGTAGATCTTGTCTCTCCAATGATACTAACCCATGTAACTCTCACCTCTCCAATGATAGTAACCCAGGCAACTCTCACCTCTCCAATGATACTAACCCAAGTAGCTCTTATCTCTCCAATGATACATTACCAGGCAACTCTCACCTCTCCAATGATACTAACCAATGTAGCTCTTATATCTCCAATGATACTAACCCATGTAGCTATTATCTCTGCTGTGATACTAACCCAGGCAACTCTCACCTCTCCAAAGATACTAACCCATGTAGCTCTTATCTCTCCAATGATACTAACTCTTGCAACTCTTATCTCTCCAATTATACTAACGCATGCAACTCTCACTTCTCCAATGATACCAACAGAGACAACTCTTAACTCTCCAATGAAACCATCCCATGCATCTCTTCCCTCTCCGATGATACTAACCCAGGCAACTCTCAACACTCCAATCATACTAGCAGATGCAACTTTTACCTCTCCAATGATACAAACCCATGCAACTCTTACCTCTCAACGATACTAACAATGTAGCTCTTATCTCTCCAATGATACTAACGCAGGCAACTCTCACCTCTCCAAGGATACTAACCCATGTAGCTCTTATCTCTCCAATGATACTAACCCAGGCAACTCTCACCTCTCCAATGATACTAACCCATGTAGCTCTTATCTCTCCAATGATACTAACCCAGGCAACTCTCACGTCTCCAATGATACTAACCCATGTAACTCTCACCTCTCCAATGATAGTAACCCATGTAACTCCAACCTCTCCAATGACAATAACTGATGTAACTCTCACATCTCCAATGACACTAACCCATGTAGCTCTCACCTCTCCAATGATACTAACACAGTCAACTCTCACATCTCCAATGATACTAACCCAGGCAACTCTCACCTCCAATGATACCAAACCACGTAACTGACACCTTTCCAATAATACTAACCCATGTAGCTCTTATCACTCCAATGATACCAACCCATTTAACTATCACCACTCCAATGATACTAACCCATTTTCCTCTCACCTCTCCAATGGTACTAACCCATGTAGCTCTTGTCTCTCCAATGATACTAACCCATGTAACTCTCACCTCTCCAATGATAGTAACCCAGTCAACTCTCACCTCTCCAATGATACTAACCCATGTAGCTCTTATCTCTCCAATGATACAATCCCAGGCAACTCTCACCTCTCCAAAGATACTAACTCTTGCAACTCTTATCTCTCCAATTATACTAACCCATGCAACTCTCACCTCTCCAATGATACCAACATAGACAACTCTTAACTCTCCAATGAAACCAAACCATGCATCTCTTCCCTCTCCGATGATGCTAACCCAGGCAACCCTCAACACTCCAATCATACTAACAGATGCAACTTTTACCTCTCCAATGATACAAACCCATGCAACTCTTACCTCTCAAGGATACTAACAATGTAGCACTTATCTCTCCAATGATACTAACCCAGGCAACTCTCCCCTCTCCAATGATACTAAACCATGTAGCTCTTATCTCTCCAATGATACTAACCCAGGCAACTCTCACCTCTCCAATGATACTAACCCATGTTCCTCTCACCTCTCCAATGGTACAAACCCATGTAGCTCTTCTCTCTCCAATGATACTAACCCATGTAACTCTCACCTCTCCAATGATAGTAACCCATGTAACTCCAGCCTCTCCAATGACAATAACCGATGTAACACTCACCTCCCCAATGACACTAACCCATATAGCTCTCACCTCTCCAGTGACACTAACCCAGTCAACACTCACCTCTACAATGATGCTAACCCATGTTGCTCTTATCGCTCCAATAATACCAACCCATTTAACTGTCACCTCTCCAATGATACTAACACATTTTCCTCTCACCTCTCCAATGGTACTAACCCATGTAGCTCTTGTCACTCCAATGATACTAACCCATGTAACACTCACCTCTCCAATGATAGTAACCCGTTCAACTCTCACCTCTCCAATGATACATTACCAAGCAACTCTCACCTCTCCAATGATACTAACTAATGTAGCTCTTATATCTCCAATGATACTAACCCATGTAGCTATTATCTCTGCAGTGATACTAACCCAGGCAACTCTCACCTCTCCAAAGATACTAACCCATATAGCTCTTATCTCTCCAATGATACTAACTCTTGCAACTCTTATCTCTCCAATTATACTAACCCATGCAACTCCCACCTCTCCAATGATACCAACAGAGACAAATCTTAACTCTACAATGAAACCAACCCATGCATCTCTTCCCTCTCCGATGATACAAACACAAACAACTCTCAACACTCCAATCATACTAACAGATGCAACTTTTACCTCTCCAATGATCCAAACCCATGCAACACTTACCTCTCAATGATACTAACAAAGTAGCTCTTATCTCTCCAATGATACTAACCCAGGCAACTCTCACCTCTCCAATGATACTAACCCATGTAACTCTCACCTCTCCAATGATACTAACCCATGTAGCTCTTATCTCTCCAATGATACTAACCCAGGCAACTTTCACCTCTCCAATGATACTAACCCATGTTCCTCTCACCTCTCCAATGGTACGAACCCATGTAGCTCTTGTCTCTCCAATGATAGTAACACATGTAACTCCAACCTCTCCAATGACAATAACCGATGTAACTCTCACCTCTCCAATGACACTAACCCTTGTAGCTCTCACCTCTCCAATGATACTAACCCAGTCAACCCTCACATCTCCAATGATACTAACCCAGGCAACTCTCACTCCGCCAATGATACCAACCAACGTAACTGACACCTTTCCAATGATACTAACCTATGTAGCTCTCTACTCTCCAATGATACTAACCCATGTTGCTCTTATCGCTCCAATGATACCAACCCATTTAACTGTCACCTCTCCAATGATACTAACGCATTTTCCTCTCACCTCTCCAATGGTACTAACCCATGTAGCTCTTGTCTCTCCAATGATACTAACCCATATAACTCTCACCTCTCCAATGATACTAACCCATGTTCCTCTCACCTCTCCAATGGTACTAACCCATGTAGCTCTTCTCTCTCTAATGATACTAACCCATGTAACTCTCACCTCTCCAATGATAGTAACCCATGTAACTCCAACCACTCCAATGACAATAACCGATGTAACTCTCACCTCTCCAATGACAATAACCCATGTAGCTCTCACCTCTCCAATGATAATAACCCAGTCAACTCTCACTCCTCCAATGATACCAATCCACGTAACTGTCACCTTTCCAATAATACTAACCAATGTAGCTCTCTACTCTCCAATGATACTAACCCATGTAGCACTCTACTCTCCAATGTTACTAACCCATGTTGCTCTTATCTCTCCAATGATACTAACCCAGTCAACTCTCACCTCTCCTATGATATTAAACCTTGTAGCTCTTATCTCTCCAATGATACTAACCCATGTAACTCTTATCTCTACAATGATACTAACCCATGTAGCTCTTAACTGTCCAATGATACTAACACATGCAACTCTTATCTCTCCAATGATACTAACGCATGCAACTCTCACCTCTCCAATGATACAAACAGAGACAACTCTTACCTCTCCAATGATACAAACAGACACAACTCTTACCTCTCCAATGATACCATCCCAGTTAACCCTCAGCTCTCCAATTACACTAACACATGTAGCTCTTATCTCTCCAATGACACTAACCCATGTAACCCTCAGCTCTCCAATGATACTAACCCATGTAGATCTTATCTCTCCAATGGTACTAACCCAGGCAACTCTCACCTCTCCAATGATACTAACCCAAGTAACTCTCACCTCTACAATGATGCTAACCCATGTTGCTCTTATCGCTCCAATAATACCAACCCATTTAACTGTCACCTCTCCAATGATACTAACACATTTTCCTCTCACCTCTCCAATGGTACTAACCCAGGCAACTCTCACCTCTCCAATGATAGTAACCCATGTAACTCTCACCTCTCCAATTATACTAACCCATGTAGCTCTGATCTCTCCAATGATACTAACCCAGGCAACTCGCACCTCTCCAATGATACTAACCGATGTTACTCTCACCTCTCCAATTATACTAACCCATGTAGCTCTTATCTCTCCAATGGTACTAACCCAGGCAACTCTCACCTCTCCAATGATACTAACCTATGTAACTCTCACCTCTCTAATGATACAAACCCATGTAGCTCTTATCTCTCCAATGATACTAACCCATGTAACTCTCACCTCTCCAATGATACTAACCCATGTAACTCTCACCTCTCCAATGACACTAACCCATGTAGCTCTGACCTGTCCAATGATACTAACACAGTCAACTCTCACCTCTCCAATGATACTAACCCAGGCAACTCTCACCCCTCCAATGATACCAACCCATGTAACTGTCACCTCTCCAATGATACTAACCCATGTAGCTCTCAACTCTCCAATGATGCTAACCCGGGCAACTCTCACCTCTCCTATCATACTAACCCATGGTGCTCTTATCTCTCCAATCATACTAACCCATGTAGCTCTTATCTCTACAATGATACTAACCCAGGCAACACTCAACTCTCCAAAGATAATAACACATGTAGCTCTTATCTCTCCAATGATACTAAACCATGTAGCTCGTATCTCTCCAATGATACTAAACCATGTAGCTCTTACCTCCCCAATGATACTAACCCAGGCAATACTCACCACTCCAATGATACAAACACAGGCAACTCTCAACGCTCCAATGATACTAACCCAGGCAACTCTCACACCTCCAATGATACTAACAGAGACAACTCTTAACTCTCAAATGATACAAACCCATGCACCTCATCCCTCTCCAATGGTACTAACACAGACAATTCTCACCACTCCATTGATACTAACAGATGCTACTTTTACCTCTCCAATGATACAAACCAATGCAACACTTACCTCTCCAATGATACTAAACAATGTAGCTCTTATCTCTCCAATGATACTAACCCATGTAGCTCTTATCACTCCAATGATACTAACCCAGGCAACTCTCACCTCCCCAATGATACTAACGCATGCAACTCATACCTCTCCAATGATACTAACTCAGGCAACTCTCATCTCTCCAAAGATACTAACCCATGTAACTCTCACCTCTCCAATGATACTAACCAATGTAGCTCTTATATCTCCAATGATACTAACCCATGTAGCTATTATCTCTGCTCTGATACAAACCCATGCAACTCTTACCTCTCAATGATACTAACAATGTAGCTCTTATCTCTCCAATGATACTAACCCAGGCAACACTCACCTCTCCAATGATACTAAACCATGTAACTCTCACCTCTCCAATGATACTAACCCATGTAGCTCTTCTCTCTCCAATGATACTAACCCAGGCAACTCTCACGTCTCCAATGATACTAACCCATGTAACTCTCACCTCTCCAATGATAGTAACCCATGTAAATCCAACCACTCCAATGACAATAACCGATGTAACTCTCACCTCTCCAATGATAGTAACCCATGTAACTCCAACCTCTCCAATGACAATAACCAATGTAACTCTCACCTCTCCAATGACACTAACCCATGTAGCTCTCACCTCTCCAATGATACAAACCAAGTCAACTCTCACATCTCCAATGATACTAACCCAGGCAACTCTCACTCCTCCAATGATACCAACCCACGTTACTGACACCTTTCCAATAATACTAACCCATGTAGCTCTCTACTCTCCAATAGTACTAACCCATGTTACTCTTATCGCTCCAATGATACTAACCCATGTAACTCTCACCTCTCCAATGATAGTAACCCAGTCAACTCTCACCTCTCCAATGATACTAACCCATGTAGCTCTTATCTCTCCAATGATACTAACTCTTGCATCTCTTATCTCTCCAATTATACTAACCCATGCAATTCTCACCTCTCCAATGATACCAACAGAGACAACTCTTAGCTCTCCAATGAAACCAAACCATGCATCTCTTCCCTCTCCGATGATACTAACCCAGGCAACTCTCAACACTCCAATCATACTAACAGATGCAACTTTTACCTCTCCAATGATCCAAACCCATGCAACACTTACCTCTCAATGATACTAACAAAGTAGCTCTTATCTCTCCAATGATACTAACCCAGGCAACTCTCACCTCTCCAATGATACTAACCCATGTAACTCTCACCTCTCCAATGATACTAACCCATGTAGCTCTTATCTCTCCAATGATACTAACCCAGGCAACTTTCACCTCTCCAATGATACTAACCCATGTTCCTCTCACCTCTCCAATGGTACGAACCCATGTAGCTCTTGTCTCTCCAATGATAGTAACACATGTAACTCCAACCTCTCCAATGACAATAACCGATGTAACTCTCACCTCTCCAATGACACTAACCCTTGTAGCTCTCACCTCTCCAATGATACTAACCCAGTCAACCCTCACATCTCCAATGATACTAACCCAGGCAACTCTCACTCCGCCAATGATACCAACCAACGTAACTGACACCTTTCCAATGATACTAACCTATGTAGCTCTCTACTCTCCAATGATACTAACCCATGTTGCTCTTATCGCTCCAATGATACAAACCCATTTAACTGTCACCTCTCCAATGATACTAACGCATTTTCCTCTCACCTCTCCAATGGTACTAACCCATGTAGCTCTTGTCTCTCCAATGATACTAACCCATATAACTCTCACCTCTCCAATGATACTAACCCATGTTCCTCTCACCTCTCCAATGGTACTAACCCATGTAGCTCTTCTCTCTCTAATGATACTAACCCATGTAACTCTCACCTCTCCAATGATAGTAACCCATGTAACTCCAACCACTCCAATGACAATAACCGATGTAACTCTCACCTCTCCAATGACAATAACCCATGTAGCTCTCACCTCTCCAATGATAATAACCCAGTCAACTCTCACTCCTCCAATGATACCAATCCACGTAACTGTCACC
The DNA here is from genome assembly GCF_030144855.1 of Hypanus sabinus. Taxonomy (NCBI): domain Eukaryota; kingdom Metazoa; phylum Chordata; class Chondrichthyes; order Myliobatiformes; family Dasyatidae; genus Hypanus; species Hypanus sabinus. The sequence continues at coordinate 4,280,679 of NC_082728.1, forward strand.
TTTCCAATAATACTAACCAATGTAGCTCTCTACTCTCCAATGATACTAACCCATGTAGCACTCTACTCTCCAATGTTACTAACCCATGTTGCTCTTATCTCTCCAATGATACTAACCCAGTCAACTCTCACCTCTCCTATGATATTAAACCTTGTAGCTCTTATCTCTCCAATGATACTAACCCATGTAACTCTTATCTCTACAATGATACTAACCCATGTAGCTCTTAACTGTCCAATGATACTAACACATGCAACTCTTATCTCTCCAATGATACTAACGCATGCAACTCTCACCTCTCCAATGATACAAACAGAGACAACTCTTACCTCTCCAATGATACAAACAGACACAACTCTTACCTCTCCAATGATACCATCCCAGTTAACCCTCAGCTCTCCAATTACACTAACACATGTAGCTCTTATCTCTCCAATGACACTAACCCATGTAACCCTCAGCTCTCCAATGATACTAACCCATGTAGATCTTATCTCTCCAATGGTACTAACCCAGGCAACTCTCACCTCTCCAATGATACTAACCCAAGTAACTCTCACCTCTACAATGATGCTAACCCATGTTGCTCTTATCGCTCCAATAATACCAACCCATTTAACTGTCACCTCTCCAATGATACTAACACATTTTCCTCTCACCTCTCCAATGGTACTAACCCAGGCAACTCTCACCTCTCCAATGATAGTAACCCATGTAACTCTCACCTCTCCAATTATACTAACCCATGTAGCTCTGATCTCTCCAATGATACTAACCCAGGCAACTCGCACCTCTCCAATGATACTAACCGATGTTACTCTCACCTCTCCAATTATACTAACCCATGTAGCTCTTATCTCTCCAATGGTACTAACCCAGGCAACTCTCACCTCTCCAATGATACTAACCTATGTAACTCTCACCTCTCTAATGATACAAACCCATGTAGCTCTTATCTCTCCAATGATACTAACCCATGTAACTCTCACCTCTCCAATGATACTAACCCATGTAACTCTCACCTCTCCAATGACACTAACCCATGTAGCTCTGACCTGTCCAATGATACTAACACAGTCAACTCTCACCTCTCCAATGATACTAACCCAGGCAACTCTCACCCCTCCAATGATACCAACCCATGTAACTGTCACCTCTCCAATGATACTAACCCATGTAGCTCTCAACTCTCCAATGATGCTAACCCGGGCAACTCTCACCTCTCCTATCATACTAACCCATGGTGCTCTTATCTCTCCAATCATACTAACCCATGTAGCTCTTATCTCTACAATGATACTAACCCAGGCAACACTCAACTCTCCAAAGATAATAACACATGTAGCTCTTATCTCTCCAATGATACTAAACCATGTAGCTCGTATCTCTCCAATGATACTAAACCATGTAGCTCTTACCTCCCCAATGATACTAACCCAGGCAATACTCACCACTCCAATGATACAAACACAGGCAACTCTCAACGCTCCAATGATACTAACCCAGGCAACTCTCACACCTCCAATGATACTAACAGAGACAACTCTTAACTCTCAAATGATACAAACCCATGCACCTCATCCCTCTCCAATGGTACTAACACAGACAATTCTCACCACTCCATTGATACTAACAGATGCTACTTTTACCTCTCCAATGATACAAACCAATGCAACACTTACCTCTCCAATGATACTAAACAATGTAGCTCTTATCTCTCCAATGATACTAACCCATGTAGCTCTTATCACTCCAATGATACTAACCCAGGCAACTCTCACCTCCCCAATGATACTAACGCATGCAACTCATACCTCTCCAATGATACTAACTCAGGCAACTCTCATCTCTCCAAAGATACTAACCCATGTAACTCTCACCTCTCCAATGATACTAACCAATGTAGCTCTTATATCTCCAATGATACTAACCCATGTAGCTATTATCTCTGCTCTGATACAAACCCATGCAACTCTTACCTCTCAATGATACTAACAATGTAGCTCTTATCTCTCCAATGATACTAACCCAGGCAACACTCACCTCTCCAATGATACTAAACCATGTAACTCTCACCTCTCCAATGATACTAACCCATGTAGCTCTTCTCTCTCCAATGATACTAACCCAGGCAACTCTCACGTCTCCAATGATACTAACCCATGTAACTCTCACCTCTCCAATGATAGTAACCCATGTAAATCCAACCACTCCAATGACAATAACCGATGTAACTCTCACCTCTCCAATGATAGTAACCCATGTAACTCCAACCTCTCCAATGACAATAACCAATGTAACTCTCACCTCTCCAATGACACTAACCCATGTAGCTCTCACCTCTCCAATGATACAAACCAAGTCAACTCTCACATCTCCAATGATACTAACCCAGGCAACTCTCACTCCTCCAATGATACCAACCCACGTTACTGACACCTTTCCAATAATACTAACCCATGTAGCTCTCTACTCTCCAATAGTACTAACCCATGTTACTCTTATCGCTCCAATGATACTAACCCATGTAACTCTCACCTCTCCAATGATAGTAACCCAGTCAACTCTCACCTCTCCAATGATACTAACCCATGTAGCTCTTATCTCTCCAATGATACAATCCCAGGCAACTCTCACCTCTCCAAGATTACTAACCCATGTAGCTCTTATCTCTCCAATGATACTAACTCTTGCATCTCTTATCTCTCCAATTATACTAACCCATGCAATTCTCACCTCTCCAATGATACCAACAGAGACAACTCTTAGCTCTCCAATGAAACCAAACCATGCATCTCTTCCCTCTCCGATGATACTAACCCAGGCAACTCTCAACACTCCAATCATACTAACAGATGCAACTTTTACCTCTCCAATGATACTAAACAATGTAGCTCTTATCTCTCCAATGATACTAACCCATGTAGCTCTTATCACTCCAATGATACTAACCCAGGCAACTCTCACCTCCCCAATGATACTAACGCATGCAACTCATACCTCTCCAATGATACTAACTCAGGCAACTCTCATCTCTCCAAAGATACTAACCCGTGTAACTCTCACCTCTCCAATGATACTAACCAATGTAGCTCTTATATCTCCAATGATACTAACCCATGTAGCTATTATCTCTGCTCTGATACAAACCCATGCAACTCTTACCTCTCAGTGATACTAACAATGTAGCTCTTATCTCTCCAATGATACTAACCCAGGCAACACTCACCTCTCCAATGATACTAAACCATGTAACTCTCACCTCTCCAATGATACTAACCCATGTAGCTCTTCTCTCTCCAATGATACTAACCCAGGCAACTCTCACGTCTCCAATGATACTAACCCATGTAACTCTCACCTCTCCAATGATAGTAACCCATGTAAATCCAACCACTCCAATGACAATAACCGATGTAACTCTCACCTCTCCAATGACACTAACCCATGTAACTCTCACCTCTCCAATGATAGTAACCCATGTAACTCCAACCTCTCCAATGACAATAACCAATGTAACTCTCACCTCTCCAATGACACTAACCCATGTAGCTCTCACCTCTCCAATGATACAAACCAAGTCAACTCTCACATCTCCAATGATACTAACCCAGGCAACTCTCACTCCTCCAATGATACCAACCCACGTTACTGACACCTTTCCAATAATACTAACCCATGTAGCTCTCTACTCTCCAATAGTACTAACCCATGTTACTCTTATCGCTCCAATGATACTAACCCATGTAACTCTCACCTCTCCAATGATAGTAACCCAGTCAACTCTCACCTCTCCAATGATACTAACCCATGTAGCTCTTATCTCTCCAATGATACAATCCCAGGCAACTCTCACCTCTCCAAGATTACTAACCCATGTAGCTCTTATCTCTCCAATGATACTAACTCTTGCATCTCTTATCTCTCCAATTATACTAACCCATGCAATTCTCACCTCTCCAATGATACCAACAGAGACAACTCTTAGCTCTCCAATGAAACCAAACCATGCATCTCTTCCCTCTCCGACGATACTAACCCAGGCAACTCTCAACACTCCAATCATACTAACAGATGCAACTTTTACCTCTCCAATGATAAAAACCCATGCAACTCTAACCTCTCAATGATACTAACAATGTAGCTCTTATCTCTCCAATGATACTAACCCAGGCAACTCTCACTTCTCCAAGGATACTAACCCATGTAGCTCTTATCTCTCCAATGATACTAACCCAAGCAACTCTCACCTCTCCAATGATACTAACCCATGTAACTCTCACCTCTCCAATGATAGTAACCCATGTATCTCCAACCTCTCCAATGACAATAACCGATGTAACTCTCACCTCTCCAATGACACTAAACCAAGTAGCTCTCACATCTCCAATGATACTAACCCAGGCAACTCTCACTCCTCCAATGATACCAACCCACGTAACTGACACCTTTCCAATAATACTAACCCATGTAGCTCTCTACTCTCCAATAGTACTAACCCATGTTACTCTTATCGCTCCAATGATACCAACCCATTTTCCTCTCACCTCTCCAATGGTACTAACCCAAGTAGCTCTTGTCTCTCCACTGATACTAACCCATATAACTCTCACCTCTCCGATGATAGTAACCCAGTCAACTCTCACCTCTCCAATGATACTAACCCATGTAGCTCTTATCTCTCCAATGATACAATCCCAGGCAACTCTCACCTCTCCAATGATACTAACCAATGTAGCTCTTATATCTCTAATGATACTAACCCATGTAGCTATTATCTCTGCAGTGATACTAACCCAGGCAACTCTCACCTCTCCAAGATTACTAACCCATGTAGCTCTTATCTCTCCAATGATACTAACTCTTGCATCTCTTATCTCTCCAATTATACTAACCCATGCAATTCTCACCTCTCCAATGATACCAACAGAGACAACTCTTAGCTCTCCAATGAAACCAAACCATGCATCTCTTCCCTCTCCGATGATACTAACCCAGGCAACTCTCAACACTCAAATCATACTAACAGATGCAACTTTTACCTCTCCAATGATACTAACCCAGGCAACTCTCACCTCTCCAATGATACTAAACCATGTAACTCTCACCTCTCCAATGATACTAACCCATGTAGCTCTTCTCTCCAATGATACTAACCCAGGCAACTCTCACCTCTCCAATGATACTAACCCATGTAACTCTCACCTCTCCAATGATAGTAACCCATGTAACTCCAACCTCTCCAATGACAATAACCGATGTAACTCTCACTTCTCCAATGATAGTAACCCAGGCAACTCTCACCTCTCCAATGATACTAACCCATGTAGCTCTTATCTCTCCAATGATACATTACCTGGCAACTCTCACCTCTCCAATGATACTAACCAATGTAGCTCTTATATCTCCAATGATACTAACCCATGTAGCTATTATCTCTGCTGTGATACTAACCCAGGCAACTCACACCTCTCCAAAGATACTAACCCATGTAGCTCTTATCTCTCCAATGATACTAACTCTTGCAACTCTTATCTCTCCAATTATACTAACCCATGCAACTCTCACCTCTCCAATGATACCAACAGAGACAACTCTTAACTCTCCAATGAAACCAACCCATGCATCTCTTCCCTCTCCGATGATACTAACCCAGGCAGCTCTCAACACTCCAATCATACTAACAGATGCAACTTTTACCTCTCCAATGATACAAACCCATGCAAATCTAACCTCTCAATGATACTAACAATGTAGCTCTTATCTCTTTAATGATACTAACCCAGGCATCTCTCACCACTCCAAGGATACTAACCCATGTAGCTCTTATCTCTCCAATGATACTAACCCAGGCAACTCTCACCTCTCCAATGATACTAACCCATGTAACTCTCACCTCTCCAATGATAGTAACCCATGTATCTCCAACCTCTCCAATGACAATAACCGATGTAACTCTCACCTCTCCAATGACACTAAACCAAGTAGCTCTCACATCTCCAATGATACTAACCCAGGCAACTCTCACTCCTCCAATGATACAAACCCACGTAACTGACACCTTTCCAATAATACTAACCCATGTAGCTCTCTACTCTCCAATAGTACTAACGCATGTTACTCTTATCGCTCCAATGATACCAACCCATTTTCCTCTCACCTCTCCAATGGTACTAACCCAAGTAGCTCTTATCTCTCCAAAGATACAATCCCAGGCAAATCTCACCTCTCCAATGATACTAACCAATGTAGCTCTTATATCTCCAATGATACTAACTCTTGCATCTCTTAACTCTCCAATTATACTAACCCATGCAATTCTCACCTCTCCAATGATACCAACGGAGACAACTCTTAGCTCTCCAATGAAACCAAACCATGCATCTCTTCCCTCTCCGATGATACTAACCCAGGCAACTCTCAACACTCCAATCATACTAACAGATGCAACTTTTACCTCTCCAATGCTACAAACCCATGCAACTCTTACCTCTCAATGATACTAACAATGTAGCTCTTATCTCTCCAATGATACTAACCCAGGCAACTCTCACCTCTCCAATGATACTAAACCATGTAACTCTCACCTCTCCAATGATACTAACCCATGTAGCTCTTCTCTCCAATATTACTAACCCAGGCAACTCTCACCTCTCCAATGCTACTAACCCATGTAACTCTCACCTCTCCAATGATAGTAACCCATGTAACTCTCACCTCTCCGATGATAGTAACCCAGTCAACTCTCACCTCTCCAATGATACTAACCCATGTAGCTCTTATCTCTCCAATGATACAATCCCAGGCAACTCTCACCTCTCCAATGATACTAACCAATGTAGCTCTTATATCTCTAATGATACTAACCCATGTAGCTATTATCTCTGCAGTGATACTAACCCAGGCAACTCTCACCTCTCCAAGATTACTAACCCATGTAGCTCTTATCTCTCCAATGATACTAACTCTTGCATCTCTTATCTCTCCAATTATACTAACCCATGCAATTCTCACCTCTCCAATGATACCAACAGAGACAACTCTTAGCTCTCCAATGAAACCAAACCATGCATCTCTTCCCTCTCCGATGATACTAACCCAGGCAACTCTCAACACTCAAATCATACTAACAGATGCAACTTTTACCTCTCCAATGATACTAACCCAGGCAACTCTCACCTCTCCAATGATACTAAACCATGTAACTCTCACCTCTCCAATGATACTAACCCATGTAGCTCTTCTCTCCAATGATACTAACCCAGGCAACTCTCACCTCTCCAATGATACTAACCCATGTAACTCTCACCTCTCCAATGATAGTAACCCATGTAACTCCAACCTCTCCAATGACAATAACCGATGTAACTCTCACTTCTCCAATGATAGTAACCCAGGCAACTCTCACCTCTCCAATGATACTAACCCATGTAGCTCTTATCTCTCCAATGATACATTACCTGGCAACTCTCACCTCTCCAATGATACTAACCCATGTAGCTCTTATCTCTCCAATGATACAATCCCAGGCAACTCTCACCTCTCCAATGATACTAACCAATGTAGCTCTTATATCTCTAATGATACTAACCCATGTAGCTATTATCTCTGCAGTGATACTAACCCAGGCAACTCTCACCTCTCCAAGATTACTAACCCATGTAGCTCTTATCTCTCCAATGATACTAACTCTTGCATCTCTTATCTCTCCAATTATACTAACCCATGCAATTCTCACCTCTCCAATGATACCAACAGAGACAACTCTTAGCTCTCCAATGAAACCAAACCATGCATCTCTTCCCTCTCCGATGATACTAACCCAGGCAACTCTCAACACTCAAATCATACTAACAGATGCAACTTTTACCTCTCCAATGATACTAACCCAGGCAACTCTCACCTCTCCAATGATACTAAACCATGTAACTCTCACCTCTCCAATGATACTAACCCATGTAGCTCTTCTCTCCAATGATACTAACCCAGGCAACTCTCACCTCTCCAATGATACTAACCCATGTAACTCTCACCTCTCCAATGATAGTAACCCATGTAACTCCAACCTCTCCAATGACAATAACCGATGTAACTCTCACTTCTCCAATGATAGTAACCCAGGCAACTCTCACCTCTCCAATGATACTAACCCATGTAGCTCTTATCTCTCCAATGATACATTACCTGGCAACTCTCACCTCTCCAATGATACTAACCAATGTAGCTCTTATATCTCCAATGATACTAACCCATGTAGCTATTATCTCTGCTGTGATACTAACCCAGGCAACTCACACCTCTCCAAAGATACTAACCCATGTAGCTCTTATCTCTCCAATGATACTAACTCTTGCAACTCTTATCTCTCCAATTATACTAACCCATGCAACTCTCACCTCTCCAATGATACCAACAGAGACAACTCTTAACTCTCCAATGAAACCAACCCATGCATCTCTTCCCTCTCCGATGATACTAACCCAGGCAGCTCTCAACACTCCAATCATACTAACAGATGCAACTTTTACCTCTCCAATGATACAAACCCATGCAAATCTAACCTCTCAATGATACTAACAATGTAGCTCTTATCTCTTTAATGATACTAACCCAGGCATCTCTCACCACTCCAAGGATACTAACCCATGTAGCTCTTATCTCTCCAATGATACTAACCCAGGCAACTCTCACCTCTCCAATGATACTAACCCATGTAACTCTCACCTCTCCAATGATAGTAACCCATGTATCTCCAACCTCTCCAATGACAATAACCGATGTAACTCTCACCTCTCCAATGACACTAAACCAAGTAGCTCTCACATCTCCAATGATACTAACCCAGGCAACTCTCACTCCTCCAATGATACAAACCCACGTAACTGACACCTTTCCAATAATACTAACCCATGTAGCTCTCTACTCTCCAATAGTACTAACGCATGTTACTCTTATCGCTCCAATGATACCAACCCATTTTCCTCTCACCTCTCCAATGGTACTAACCCAAGTAGCTCTTATCTCTCCAAAGATACAATCCCAGGCAAATCTCACCTCTCCAATGATACTAACCAATGTAGCTCTTATATCTCCAATGATACTAACTCTTGCATCTCTTATCTCTCCAATTATACTAACCCATGCAATTCTCACCTCTCCAATGATACCAACGGAGACAACTCTTAGCTCTCCAATGAAACCAAACCATGCATCTCTTCCCTCTCCGATGATACTAACCCAGGCAACTCTCAACACTCCAATCATACTAACAGATGCAACTTTTACCTCTCCAATGCTACAAACCCATGCAACTCTTACCTCTCAATGATACTAACAATGTAGCTCTTATCTCTCCAATGATACTAACCCAGGCAACTCTCACCTCTCCAATGATACTAAACCATGTAACTCTCACCTCTCCAATGATACTAACCCATGTAGCTCTTCTCTCCAATATTACTAACCCAGGCAACTCTCACCTCTCCAATGCTACTAACCCATGTAACTCTCACCTCTCCAATGATAGTAACCCATGTAACTCCAACCTCTCCAATGACAATAACCGATGTAACTCTCACCTGTCCAATGGTACTAACCCATGTAGCTCTTGTCTCTCCAATGATACTAACCCATGTAACTCTCACCTCTCCAATGATAGTAACCCAGGCAACTCTCACCTCTCCAATGATACTAACCCATGTAGCTCTTATCTCTCCAATGATACATTACCAGGCAACTCTCACCTCTCCAATGATACTAACCAATGTAGCTCTTATATCTCCAATGATACTAACCCATGTAGCTATTATCTCTGCTGTGATACTAACCCAGGCAACTCTCACCTCTCCAAAGATACTAACCCATGTAGCTCTTATCTCTCCAATGATACTAACTCTTGCAACTCTTATCTCTCCAATTATACTAACCCATGCAACTCTCACCTCTCCAATGATACCAAGAGAGACAACTCTTAACTCTCCAATGAAACCAACCCATGCATCTCTTCCCTCTCCAATGATACTAACCCAGGCAACTCTCAACACTCCAATCATACTAACAGATGCAACTTTTACCTCTCCCATGATACAAACCCATGCAACTCTTACCTCTCAATGATACTAACAATGTAGCTCTTATCTCTCCATTGATACTAACGCAGGCAACTCTCACCTCTCCAAGGATACTAAACCATGTAGCTCTTATCTCTCCAATGATACTAACCCAGGCAACTCTCACCTCTCCAATGATACTAACCCATTTAGCTCTTATCTCTCCAATGATACTAACCCATGTAACTCTCACCTCTCCAATGATAGTAACCCATGTAACTCCAACCTCTCCAATGACAATAACCGATGTAACTCTCACCTCTCCAATGACACTAACCCATGTAGCTCTCACCTCTCCAATGATACTAACCCAGTCAACTCTCACATCTCCAATGATACTAACCCAGGCAACTCTCACCTCCAATGATACCAACCCACGTAACTGACACCTTTCCAATAATACTAACCCATGTAGCTCTTATCGCTCCAATGATACCAACCCATTTAACTGTCACCACTCCAATGATACTAACCCATTTTCCTCTCACCTCTCCAATGGTACTAACCCATGTAGCTCTTGTCTCTCCAATGATACTAACCCATGTAACTCTCACCTCTCCAATGATAGTAACCCAGTCAACTCTCACCTCTCCAATAATACTAACCCATGTAGCTCTTATCTCTCCAATGATACTAACGCAGGCAACTTTCACCTCTCCAATGATACTAACCCATGTTCCTCTCACCTCTCCAATGGTAAGAACCCATGTAGCTCTTGTCTCTCCAATGATAGTAACACATGTAACTCCAACCTCTCCAATGACAATAACCGATGTAACTCTCACCTCTCCAATGACACTAACCCTTGTAGCTCTCACCCCTCCAATGATACTAACCCATGTAACTCTCACCTCTCCAATGGTACTAACCCATGTAGCTCTTGTCTCTCCAATGATACTAACCCATATAACTCTCACCTCTCCAATGATAGTAACCCAGGCAACTCTCACCTCTCCAATGATACTAACCCATGTAGCTCTTATCTCTCCAATGATACATTACCAAGCAACTCTCACCTCTCCAATGATGCTAACTAATGTAGCTCTTATATCTCCAATGATACTAACCCATGTAGCTATTATCTCTGCAGTGATTCTAACCCAGGCAACTCTCACCTCTCCAAAGATACTAACCCATGTAGCTCTTATCTCTCCAATGATACTAACTCCTGCAACTCTTATTTCTCCAATTATACTAACCCATGCAACTCTCACTTCTCCAATGATACCAACAGAGACAACTCTTAACTCTACAATGAAACAAACCCATGCATCTCTCCCCTCTCCAATGATACTAACCCAGGCAACTCTCAACACTCCAATCATACTAACAGATTCAACTTTTACCTCTCCAATCATGCAAACCCATGCATCTCTTACCTCTCAATGATACTAACAATGTAGATCTTATCTTTCCAATGATACTAACCCAGGCAACTCTCACCTCTCCAATGATACTAACCCATGTAACTCTCACCTCTTCAATGATACTAACCCATGTAGCTCTTATCTCTCCAATGATACTAACCCAGGCAACTCCCACCTCTCCAATGATACTGAACCATGTAACTCTCACCTCTCCAATGATACTAACCCATGTAGCTCTTCTCTCCAATGATACTAACCCAGGCAACTCTCACCTCTCCAATGATACTAAGCCATGTAACTCTCACCTCTCCAATGATAGTAACCAATGTAACTCCAACCACTCCAATGACAATAACCGATGTAACTCTCACCTCTCCAATGACACTAACCCATGTAGCTCTCACCTCTACAATGTTACTAACCCAGTCAACTCTCACATCTCCAATGATACTAACCCAGGCAACTCTCACTCCTCCAATGATACCAACCCACGTAACTGACACCTTTCCAATAATACTAACCCATGTTGCTCTTATCGCTCCAATGATACCAACCCATTTAACTGTCACCTCTCCAATGATACTAACCCATGTTCCTCTCACCTCTCCAATGGTACTAACCCATGTAGCTCTTCTCTCTCTAATGATACTAACCCATGTAACTCTCACCTCTCCAATGATAGTAACCCATGTAACTCCAACCACTCCAATGACAATAACCGATGTAACTCTCACCTCTCCAATGACAATAACCCATGTAGCTCTCACCTCTCCAATGATACTAACCCAGTCAACTCTCACTCCTCCAATGATACCAATCCACGTAACTGTCACCTTTCCAATAATACTAACCAATGTAGCTCTCTACTCTCCAATGATCCTAACCCATGTAGCACTCTACTCTCCAAAGTTACTAACCCATGTTGCTCTTATCTCTCCAATGATACTAACCCAGTCAACTCTCACCTCTCCTATGATATTAAACCTTGTAGCTCTTATCTCTCCAATGATACTAACCCATGTAACTCTTATCTCTACAATGATACTAACCCATGTAGCTCTTAACTGTCCAATGATACTAACACATGCAACTCTTATCTCTCCAATGATACTAACGCATGCAACTCTCACCTCTCCAATGATACAAACAGAGACAACTCTTACCTCTCCAATGATACAAACAGACACAACTCTTACCTCTCCAATGATACCATCCCAGTTAACCCTCAGCTCTCCAATTACACTAACACATGTAGCACTTATCTCTCCAATGACACTAACCCATGTAACCCTCAGCTCTCCAATGATACTAACCCATGTAGATCTTATCTCTCCAATGGTACTAACCCAGGCAACTCTCACCTCTCCAATGATACTAACCCAAGTAACTCTCACCTCTCTAATGATACAAACCCATGTAGCTCTTATCTCTCCAATGATAGTAACCCATGTAACTCTCACCTCTCCAATGATACTAACCCATGTAGCTCTTATCTCTCTAATGATACTAACCCAGGCAACTCTCACCTCTCCAATGATAGTAACCCATGTAACTCTCACCTCTCCAATTATACTAACCCATGTAGCTCTTATCTCTCCAATGGTACTAACCCAGGCAACTCTCACCTCTCCAATGATACTAACCTATGTAACTCTCACCTCTCTAATGATACAAACCCATGTAGCTCTTATCTCTCCAATGATACTAACCCATGTAACTCTCACCTCTCCAATGATACTAACCCATGTAACTCTCACCTCTCCAATGACACTAACCCATGTAGCTCTGACCTGTCCAATGATACTAACACAGTCAACTCTCACCTCTCCAATGATACTAACCCAGGCAACTCTCACCCCTCCAATGATACCAACCCATGTAACTGTCACCTCTCCAATGATACTAACCCATGTAGCTCTCAACTCTCCAATGATGCTAAACCATGTAGCTCTTATCTCTCCAATGATACTAACCCGGGCAACTCTCACCTCTCCTATCATACTAACCCATGGTGCTCTTATCTCTCCAATCATACTAACCCATGTAGCTCTTATCTCTGCAGTGATACTAACCCAGGCAACTCTCACCTCTCCAAAGATACTAACCCATGTAGCTCTTATCTCTCCAATGATACTAACTCTTGCAACTCTTATCTCTCCAATTATACTAACCCAGGCAACTCTCACCTCTACAATGATACTAACAGAGACAACTCTTAACTCTCAAATGATACAAACCCATGCACCTCATCCCTCTCCAATGGTACTAACACAGACAATTCTCACCACTCCATTGATACTAACAGATGCTACTTTTACCTCTCCAATGATACAAACCCATGCAACACTTACCTCTCCAATGATACTAAACAATGTAGCTCTTATCTCTCCAATGATACTAACCCATGTAGCTCTTATCACTCCAATGATACTAACCCAGGCAACTCTCACCTCCCCAATGATACTAACGCATGCAACTCATACCTCTCCAATGATACTAACTCAGGCAACTCTCATCTCTCCAAAGATACTAACCCATGTAACTCTCACCTCTCCAATGATACTAACCAATGTGGCTCTTATATCTCCAATGATACTAACCCATGTAGCTATTATCTCTGCTCTGATACAAACCCATGCAACTCTTACCTCTCAATGATACTAACAATGTAGCTCTTATCTCTCCAATGATACTAACCCAGGCAACACTCACCTCTCCAATGATACTAAACCATGTAACTCTCACCTCTCCAATGATACTAACCCATGTAGCTCTTATCTCTCCAATGATACTAACCCAGGCAACTCTCACGTCTCCAATGATACTAACCCATGTAACTCTCACCTCTCCAATGATAGTAACCCATGTAAATCCAACCACTCCAATGACAATAACCGATGTAACTCTCACCTCACCAATGACACTGACCCATGTAACTCTCACCTATCCAATGATAGTAACCCATGTAACTCCAACCTCTCCAATGACAATAACCAATGTAACTCTCACCTCTCCAATGACACTAACCCATGTAGCTCTCACCTCTCCAATGATACAAACCAAGTCAACTCTCACATCTCCAATGATACTAACCCAGGCAACTCTCACTCCTCCAATGATACCAACCCACGTTACTGACACCTTTCCAATAATACTAACCCATGTAGCTCTCTACTCTCCAATAGTACTAACCCATGTTACTCTTATCGCTCCAATGATACTAACCCATGTAACTCTCACCTCTCCAATGATAGTAACCCAGTCAACTCTCACCTCTCCAATGATACTAACCCATGTAGCTCTTATCTCTCCAATGATACAATCCCAGGCAACTCTCACCTCTCCAATGATACTAACCAATGTAGCTCTTATATCTCCAATGATACTAACCCATGTAGCTATTATCTCTGCAGTGATACTAACCCAGGCAACTCTCACCTCTCCAAAGATACTAACCCATGTAGCTCTTATCTCTCCAATGATACTAACCCAGGCAACTCTCAACACTCCAATCATACTAACAGATGCAACTTTTACCTCTCCAATCATGCAAACCCATGCATCTCTTACCTCTCAATGATACTAACAATGTAGATCTTATCTTTCCAATGATACTAACCCAGGCAACTCTCACCTCTCCAATGATACTAACCCATGTAACACTCACCTCTTCAATGATACTAACCCATGTAGCTCTTATCTCTCCAATGATACTAACCCAGGCAACTCCCACCTCTCCAATGATACTGAACCATGTAACTCTCACCTCTCCAATGATACTAACCCATGTAGCTCTTCTCTCCAATGATACTAACCCAGGCAACTCTCACCTCTCCAATGATACTAACCCATGTAACTCTCACCTCTCCAATGATAGTAACCAATGTAACTCCAACCACTCCAATGACAATAACCGATGTAACTCTCACCTCTCCAATGACACTAACCCATGTAGCTCTCACCTCTACAATGTTACTAACCCAGTCAACTCTCACATCTCCAATGATACTAACCCAGGCAACTCTCACTCCTCCAATGATACCAACCCACGTAACTGACACCTTTCCAATAATACTAACCCATGTTGCTCTTATCGCTCCAATGATACCAACCCATTTAACTGTCACCTCTCCAATGATACTAACCCATGTTCCTCTCACCTCTCCAATGGTACTAACCCATGTAGCTCTTCTCTCTCTAATGATACTAACCCATGTAACTCTCACCTCTCCAATGATAGTAACCCATGTAACTCCAACCACTCCAATGACAATAACCGATGTAACTCTCACCTCTCCAATGACAATAACCCATGTAGCTCTCACCTCTCCAATGATACTAACCCAGTCAACTCTCACTCCTCCAATGATACCAATCCACGTAACTGTCACCTTTCCAATAATACTAACCAATGTAGCTCTCTACTCTCCAATGATACTAACCCATGTAGCACTCTACTCTCCAAAGTTACTAACCCATGTTGCTCTTATCTCTCCAATGATACTAACCCAGTCAACTCTCACCTCTCCTATGATATTAAACCTTGTAGTTCTTATCTCTCCAATGATACTAACCCATGTAACTCTTATCTCTACAATGATACTAACCCATGTAGCTCTTAACTGTCCAATGATACTAACACATGCAACTCTTATCTCTCCAATGATACTAACGCATGCAACTCTCACCTCTCCAATGATACAAACAGAGACAACTCTTACCTCTCCAATGATACAAACAGACACAACTCTTACCTCTCCAATGATACCATCCCAGTTAACCCTCAGCTCTCCAATTACACTAACACATGTAGCACTTATCTCTCCAATGACACTAACCCATGTAACCCTCAGCTCTCCAATGATACTAACCCATGTAGATCTTATCTCTCCAATGGTACTAACCCAGGCAACTCTCACCTCTCCAATGATACTAACCCAAGTAACTCTCACCTCTCTAATGATACAAACCCATGTAGCTCTTATCTCTCCAATGATAGTAACCCATGTAACTCTCACCTCTCCAATGATACTAACCCATGTAGCTCTTATCTCTCTAATGATACTAACCCAGGCAACTCTCACCTCTCCAATGATAGTAACCCATGTAACTCTCACCTCTCCAATTATACTAACCCATGTAGCTCTTATCTCTCCAATGGTACTAACCCAGGCAACTCTCACCTCTCCAATGATACTAACCTATGTAACTCTCACCTCTCTAATGATACAAACCCATGTAGCTCTTATCTCTCCAATGATACTAACCCATGTAACTCTCACCTCTCCAATGATACTAACCCATGTAACTCTCACCTCTCCAATGACACTAACCCATGTAGCTCTGACCTGTCCAATGATACTAACACAGTCAACTCTCACCTCTCCAATGATACTAACCCAGGCAACTCTCACCCCTCCAATGATACCAACCCATGTAACTGTCACCTCTCCAATGATACTAACCCATGTAGCTCTCAACTCTCCAATGATGCTAAACCATGTAGCTCTTATCTCTCCAATGATACTAACCCGGGCAACTCTCACCTCTCCTATCATACTAACCCATGGTGCTCTTATCTCTCCAATCATACTAACCCATGTAGCTCTTATCTCTACAATGATACTAACCCAGGCAACACTCAACTCTCCAAAGATAATAACACATGTAGCGCTTATCTCTCCAATGATACTAACCCATGTAGCTCTCACCCCTCCAATGATACTGACCCATGTAGCTCTCACCCCTCCAATGATACTAACCCATGTAACTCTCACCTCTCCAATGATACTAACCAATGTAGCTCTTATATCTCCAATGATACTAACCCATGTAGCTATTATCTCTGCTCTGATACAAACCCATGCAACTCTTACCTCTCAATGATACTAACAATGTAGCTCTTATCTCTCCAATGATACTAACCCAGGCAACACTCACCTCTCCAATGATACTAAACCATGTAACTCTCACCTCTCCAATGATACTAACCCATGTAGCTCTTATCTCTCCAATGATACTAACCCAGGCAACTCTCACGTCTCCAATGATACTAACCCATGTAACTCTCACCTCTCCAATGATAGTAACCCATGTAAATCCAACCACTCCAATGACAATAACCGATGTAACTCTCACCTCTCCAATGACACTGACCCATGTAACTCTCACCTATCCAATGATAGTAACCCATGTAACTCCAACCTCTCCAATGACAATAACCAATGTAACTCTCACCTCTCCAATGACACTAACCCATGTAGCTCTCACCTCTCCAATGATACAAACCAAGTCAACTCTCACATCTCCAATGATACTAACCCAGGCAACTCTCACTCCTCCAATGATACCAACCCACGTTACTGACACCTTTCCAATAATACTAACCCATGTAGCTCTCTACTCTCCAATAGTACTAACCCATGTTACTCTTATCGCTCCAATGATACTAACCCATGTAACTCTCACCTCTCCAATGATAGTAACCCAGTCAACTCTCACCTGCCAATGATACTAACCCATGTAGCTCTTATCTCTCCAATGATACAATCCCAGGCAACTCTCACCTCTCCAATGATACTAACCAATGTAGCTCTTATATCTCCAATGATACTAACCCATGTAGCTATTATCTCTGCAGTGATACTAACCCAGGCAACTCTCACCTCTCCAAAGATACTAACCCATGTAGCTCTTATCTCTCCAATGATACTAACTCTTGCAACTCTTATCTCTCCAATTATACTAACCCATGCAACTCTCACCTCTACAATGATACCAACAGAGACAAATCTTAACTCTCCAATGAAACCAACCCATGCATCTCTTCCCTCTCCGATGATACTAACCCAGGCAACTCTCAACACTCCAATCATACTAACAGATGCAACTTTTACCTCTCCAATGATAAAAACCCATGCAACTCTAACCTCTCAATGATACTAACAATGTAGCTCTTATCTCTCCAATGATACTAACCCAGGCAACTCTCACTTCTCCAAGGATACTAACCCATGTAGCTCTTGTCTCTCCAATGATACTAACCCAAGCAACTCTCACCTCTCCAATGATACTAACCCATGTAACTCTCACCTCTCCAATGATAGTAACCCATGTATCTCCAACCTCTCCAATGACAATAACCGATGTAACTCTCACCTCTCCAATGACACTAAACCAAGTAGCTCTCACATCTCCAATGATACTAACCCAGGCAACTCTCACTCCTCCAATGATACCAACCCACGTAACTGACACCTTTCCAATAATACTAACCCATGTAGCTCTCTACTCTCCAATAGTACTAACCCATGTTACTCTTATCGCTCCAATGATACCAACCCATTTTCCTCTCACCTCTCCAATGGTACTAACCCAAGTAGCTCTTGTCTCTCCACTGATACTAACCCATATAACTCTCACCTCTCCAATGAGAGTAACCCAGTCAACTCTCACCTCTCCAATGATACTAACCCATGTAGCTCTTATCTCTCCAATGATACAATCCCAGGCAACTCTCACCTCTCCAATGATACTAACCAATGTAGCTCTTATATCTCCAATGATACTAACCCATGTAGCTATTATCTCTGCAGTGATACTAACCCAGGCAACTCTCACCTCTCCAAAGATACTAACCCATGTAGCTCTTATCTCTCCAAAGATACTAACCCATGTAGCTCTTATCTCTCCAATGATACTAACTCTTGCAACTCTTATCTCTCCAATTATACTAACCCATGCAACTCTCACCTCTACAATGATACCAACAGAGACAAATCTTAACTCTCCAATGAAACCAACCCATGCATCTCTTCCCTCTCCGATGATACTAACCCAGGCAACTCTCAACACTCCAATCATACTAACAGATGCAACTTTTACCTCTCCAATGATAAAAACCCATGCAACTCTAACCTCTCAATGATACTAACAATGTAGCTCTTATCTCTCCAATGATACTAACCCAGGCAACTCTCACTTCTCCAAGGATACTAACCCATGTAGCTCTTGTCTCTCCAATGATACTAACCCAAGCAACTCTCACCTCTCCAATGATACTAACCCATGTAACTCTCACCTCTCCAATGATAGTAACCCATGTATCTCCAACCTCTCCAATGACAATAACCGATGTAACTCTCACCTCTCCAATGACACTAAACCAAGTAGCTCTCACATCTCCAATGATACTAACCCAGGCAACTCTCACTCCTCCAATGATACCAACCCACGTAACTGACACCTTTCCAATAATACTAACCCATGTAGCTCTCTACTCTCCAATAGTACTAACCCATGTTACTCTTATCGCTCCAATGATACCAACCCATTTTCCTCTCACCTCTCCAATGGTACTAACCCAAGTAGCTCTTGTCTCTCCACTGATACTAACCCATATAACTCTCACCTCTCCAATGAGAGTAACCCAGTCAACTCTCACCTCTCCAATGATACTAACCCATGTAGCTCTTATCTCTCCAATGATACAATCCCAGGCAACTCTCACCTCTCCAATGATACTAACCAATGTAGCTCTTATATCTCTAATGATACTAACCCATGTAGCTATTATCTCTGCAGTGATACTAACCCAGGCAACTCTCACCTCTCCAAGATTACTAACCCATGTAGCTCTTATCTCTCCAATGATACTAACTCTTGCATCTCTTATCTCTCCAATTATACTAACCCATGCAATTCTCACCTCTCCAATGATACCAACAGAGACAACTCTTAGCTCTCCAATGAAACCAAACCATGCATCTCTTCCCTCTCCGATGATACTAACCCAGGCAACTCTCAACACTCAAATCATACTAACAGATGCAACTTTTACCTCTCCAATGATACTAACCCAGGCAACTCTCACCTCTCCAATGATACTAAACCATGTAACTCTCACCTCTCCAATGATACTAACCCATGTAGCTCTTCTCTCCAATGATACTAACCCAGGCAACTCTCACCTCTCCAATGATACTAACCCATGTAACTCTCACCTCTCCAATGATAGTAACCCATGTAACTCCAACCTCTCCAATGACAATAACCGATGTAACTCTCACTTCTCCAATGATAGTAACCCAGGCAACTCTCACCTCTCCAATGATACTAACCCATGTAGCTCTTATCTCTCCAATGATACATTACCTGGCAACTCTCACCTCTCCAATGATACTAACCAATGTAGCTCTTATATCTCCAATGATACTAACCCATGTAGCTATTATCTCTGCTGTGATACTAACCCAGGCAACTCACACCTCTCCAAAGATACTAACCCATGTAGCTCTTATCTCTCCAATGATACTAACTCTTGCAACTCTTATCTCTCCAATTATACTAACCCATGCAACTCTCAACTCTCCAATGATACCAACAGAGACAACACTTAACTCTCCAATGAAACCAACCCATGCATCTCTTCCCTCTCCGATGATACTAACCCAGGCAGCTCTCAACACTCCAATCATACTAACAGATGCAACTTTTACCTCTCCAATGATACAAACCCATGCAACTCTTACCACTCAATGATACTAACAATGTAGCTCTTATCTCTCCAATGATACTAACGCAGGCAACTCTCACCTCTCCAAGGATACTAACCCATGCAGCTCTTATCTCTCCAATGATACTAACCCAGGCAACTCTCACCTCTCCAATGATACTAACCCATGTAGCTCTCACCTCTCCAATGATACTAGCCCATGTAGCTCTTCTCTCCAATGATACTAACCCAGGCAACTCTCACCTCTCCAATGATACTAACCCATGTAACTCTCAACTCTCCAATGATAGTAACCCATGTAACTCCAACCTCTCCAATGACAATAACCGATGTAACTCTCACCTCTCCAATGGTACTAACCCATGTAGCTCTTGTCTCTCCAATGATACTAACCCATGTAGCTCTTATCTCTCCAATGATACATTACCAGGCAACTCTCACCTCTCCAATGATACTAACCAATGTAGCTCTTATATCTCCAATGATACTAACCCATGTAGCTATTATCTCTGCTGTGATACTAACCCAGGCAACTCTCACCTCTCCAAAGATACTAACCCATGTAACTCTCACCTCTCCAATGATACTAAACCATGTAACTCTCACCTCTCCAATGATACTAACCCATGTAGCTCTTATCTCTCCAATGATACTAACCCAGGCAACTCTCACGTCTCCAATGATACTAACCCATGTAACTCTCACCTCTCCAATGATAGTAACCCATGTAAATCCAACCACTCCAATGACAATAACCGATATAACTCTCACCTCTCCAATGACACTAACCCATGTAACTCTCACCTCTCCAATGATAGTAACCCATGTAACTGCAACCTCTCCAATGACAATAACCAATGTAACTCTCACCTCTCCAATGACACTAACCCATGTAGCTCTCACCTCTCCAATGATACAAACCAAGTCAACTATCACATCTCCAAAGATACCAACCCACGTTACTGACACCTTTCCAATAATACTAACCCATGTAGCTCTCTACTCTCCAATACTACTAACCCATGTTACTCTTATCGCTCCAATGATACTAACCCATGCAACTCTCACCTCTCCAATGATACTAACCCATGTAGCTCTTATCTCTCCAATGATACAATCCCAGGCAACTCTCACCTCTCCAATGATACTAACCCATGTAGCTCTTATATCTCCAATGATACTAACTCTTGCAACTCTTATCTCTCCAATTATACTAACCCATGCAACTCTCACCTCTACAATGATACCAACAGAGACAAATCTTAACTCTCCAATGAAACCAACCCATGCATCTCTTCCCTCTCCGATGATACTAACCCAGGCAACTCTCAAAACTCCAATCATACTAACAGATGCAACTTTTACCTCTCCAATGATACAAACCCATGCAAATCTAACCTCTCAATGATACTAACAATGTAGCTCTTATCTCTTTAATGATACTAACCCAGGCAACTCTCACCTCTCCAAGGATACTAACCCATGTAGCTCTTATCTCTCCAATGATACTAACCCAGGCAACTCTCACCTCTCCAATGATACTAACCCATGTAACTCTCACCTCTCCAATGATAGTAACCCATGTATCTCCAACCTCTCCAATGACAATAACCGATGTAACTCTCACCTCTCCAATGACACTAAACCAAGTAGCTCTCACATCACCAATGATACTAACCCAGGCAACTCTCACTCCTCCAATGATACCAACCCACGTAACTGACACCTTTCCAATAATACTAACCCATGTAGCTCTCTACTCTCCAATACTACTAACGCATGTTACTCTTATCGCTCCAATGATACCAACCCATTTTCCTCTCACCTCTCCAATGGTACTAACCCAAGTAGCTCTTATCTCTCCAATGATACAATCCCAGGCAACTCTCACCTCTCCAATGATACTAACCAATGTAGCTCTTATATCTCCAATGATACTAACTCTTGCATCTCTTATCTCTCCAATTATACTAACCCATGCAATTCTCACCTCTCCAATGATACCAACGGAGACAACTCTTAGCTCTCCAATGAAACCAAAACCATGCATCTCTTCCCTCTCCGATGATACTAACCCAGGCAACTCTCAACACTCCAATCATACTAACAGATGCAACTTTTACCTCTCCAATGCTACAAACCCATGCAACTCTTACCTCTCAATGATACTAACAATGTAGCTCTTATCTCTCCAATGATACTAACCCAGGCAACTCTCACCTCTCCAATGATACTAAACCATGTAACTCTCACCTCTCCAATGATACTAACCCATGTAGCTCTTCTCTCCAATATTACTAACCCAGGCAACTCTCACCTCTCCAATGATACTAACCCATGTAACTCTCACCTCTCCAATGATAGTAACCCATGTAACTCCAACCTCTCCAATGACAATAACCGATGTAACTCTCACCTGTCCAATGGTACTAACCCATGTAGCTCTTGTCTCTCCAATGATACTAACCCATGTAACTCTCACCTCTCCAATGATAGTAACCCAGGCAACTCTCACCTCTCCAATGATACTAACCCATGTAGCTCTTATCTCTCCAATGATACATTACCAGGCAACTCTCACCTCTCCAATGATACTAACCAATGTAGCTCTTATATCTCCAATGATACTAACCCATGTAGCTATTATCTCTGCTGTGATACTAACCCAGGCAACTCTCACCTCTCCAAAGATACTAACCCATGTAGCTCTTATCTCTCCAATGATACTAACTCTTGCAACTCTTATCTCTCCAATTATACTAACCCATGCAACTCTCACCTCTCCAATGATACCAAGAGAGACAACTCTTAACTCTCCAATGAAACCAACCCATGCATCTCTTCCCTCTCCAATGATACTAACCCAGGCAACTCTCAACACTCCAATCATACTAACAGATGCAACTTTTACCTCTCCCATGATACAAACCCATGCAACTCTTACCTCTCAATGATACTAACAATGTAGCTCTTATCTCTCCATTGATACTAACGCAGGCAACTCTCACCTCTCCAAGGATACTAAACCATGTAGCTCTTATCTCTCCAATGATACTAACCCAGGCAACTCTCACCTCTCCAATGATACTAACCCATTTAGCTCTTATCTCTCCAATGATACTAACCCAGGCAACTCTCACGTCTCCAATGATACTAACCCATGTAACTCTCACCTCTCCAATGATAGTAACCCATGTAACTCCAACCTCTCCAATGACAATAACCGATGTAACTCTCACCTCTCCAATGACACTAACCCATGTAGCTCTCACCTCTCCAATGATACTAACCCAGTCAACTCTCACATCTCCAATGATACTAACCCAGGCAACTCTCACCTCCAATGATACCAACCCACGTAACTGACACCTTTCCAATAATACTAACCCATGTAGCTCTTATATCTCCAATGATACTAACCCATGTAGCTATTTTCTCTGCAGTGATACTAACCCAGGCAACTCTCACCTCTCCAAAGATACTAACTCTTGCAACTCTTATCTCTCCAATTATACTAACCCATGCAACTCTCACCTCTCCAATGATACCAACATAGACAACTCTTAACTCTCCAATGAAACCAACCCATGCATCTCTTCCCTCTCCGATGATACTAACCCAGGCAACTCTCACCTCTCCAATGATACTAACCAATGTAGCTCTTATATCTCCAATGATACTAACCCATGTAGCTATTATCTCTGCTGTGATACTAACCCATGTAACTCTCACCTCTCCAATGATAGTAACCCATGTAACTGCAACCTCTCCAATGACAATAACCAATGTAACTCTCACCTCTCCAATGACACTAACCCATGTAGCTCTCACCTCTCCAATGATACAAACCAAGTCAACTATCACATCTCCAAAGATACCAACCCACGTTACTGACACCTTTCCAATAATACTAACCCATGTAGCTCTCTACTCTCCAATACTACTAACCCATGTTACTCTTATCGCTCCAATGATACTAACCCATGCAACTCTCACCTCTCCAATGATACTAACCCATGTAGCTCTTATCTCTCCAATGATACAATCCCAGGCAACTCTCACCTCTCCAATGATACTAACCCATGTAGCTCTTATATCTCCAATGATACTAACTCTTGCAACTCTTATCTCTCCAATTATACTAACCCATGCAACTCTCACCTCTACAATGATACCAACAGAGACAAATCTTAACTCTCCAATGAAACCAACCCATGCATCTCTTCCCTCTCCGATGATACTAACCCAGGCAACTCTCAAAACTCCAATCATACTAACAGATGCAACTTTTACCTCTCCAATGATACAAACCCATGCAAATCTAACCTCTCAATGATACTAACAATGTAGCTCTTATCTCTTTAATGATACTAACCCAGGCAACTCTCACCTCTCCAAGGATACTAACCCATGTAGCTCTTATCTCTCCAATGATACTAACCCAGGCAACTCTCACCTCTCCAATGATACTAACCCATGTAACTCTCACCTCTCCAATGATAGTAACCCATGTATCTCCAACCTCTCCAATGACAATAACCGATGTAACTCTCACCTCTCCAATGACACTAAACCAAGTAGCTCTCACATCACCAATGATACTAACCCAGGCAACTCTCACTCCTCCAATGATACCAACCCACGTAACTGACACCTTTCCAATAATACTAACCCATGTAGCTCTCTACTCTCCAATACTACTAACGCATGTTACTCTTATCGCTCCAATGATACCAACCCATTTTCCTCTCACCTCTCCAATGGTACTAACCCAAGTAGCTCTTATCTCTCCAATGATACAATCCCAGGCAACTCTCACCTCTCCAATGATACTAACCAATGTAGCTCTTATATCTCCAATGATACTAACTCTTGCATCTCTTATCTCTCCAATTATACTAACCCATGCAATTCTCACCTCTGCAATGATACCAACGGAGACAACTCTTAGCTCTCCAATGAAACCAAAACCATGCATCTCTTCCCTCTCCGATGATACTAACCCAGGCAACTCTCAACACTCCAATCATACTAACAGATGCAACTTTTACCTCTCCAATGCTACAAACCCATGCAACTCTTACCTCTCAATGATACTAACAATGTAGCTCTTATCTCTCCAATGATACTAACCCAGGCAACTCTCACCTCTCCAATGATACTAAACCATGTAACTCTCACCTCTCCAATGATACTAACCCATGTAGCTCTTCTCTCCAATATTACTAACCCAGGCAACTCTCACCTCTCCAATGATACTAACCCATGTAACTCTCACCTCTCCAATGATAGTAACCCATGTAACTCCAACCTCTCCAATGACAATAACCGATGTAACTCTCACCTGTCCAATGGTACTAACCCATGTAGCTCTTGTCTCTCCAATGATACTAACCCATGTAACTCTCACCTCTCCAATGATAGTAACCCAGGCAACTCTCACCTCTCCAATGATACTAACCCATGTAGCTCTTATCTCTCCAATGATACATTACCAGGCAACTCTCACCTCTCCAATGATACTAACCAATGTAGCTCTTATATCTCCAATGATACTAACCCATGTAGCTATTATCTCTGCTGTGATACTAACCCAGGCAACTCTCACCTCTCCAAAGATACTAACCCATGTAGCTCTTATCTCTCCAATGATACTAACTCTTGCAACTCTTATCTCTCCAATTATACTAACCCATGCAACTCTCACCTCTCCAATGATACCAAGAGAGACAACTCTTAACTCTCCAATGAAACCAACCCATGCATCTCTTCCCTCTCCAATGATACTAACCCAGGCAACTCTCAACACTCCAATCATACTAACAGATGCAACTTTTACCTCTCCCATGATACAAACCCATGCAACTCTTACCTCTCAATGATACTAACAATGTAGCTCTTATCTCTCCATTGATACTAACGCAGGCAACTCTCACCTCTCCAAGGATACTAAACCATGTAGCTCTTATCTCTCCAATGATACTAACCCAGGCAACTCTCACCTCTCCAATGATACTAACCCATTTAGCTCTTATCTCTCCAATGATACTAACCCAGGCAACTCTCACGTCTCCAATGATACTAACCCATGTAACTCTCACCTCTCCAATGATAGTAACCCATGTAACTCCAACCTCTCCAATGACAATAACCGATGTAACTCTCACCTCTCCAATGACACTAACCCATGTAGCTCTCACCTCTCCAATGATACTAACCCAGTCAACTCTCACATCTCCAATGATACTAACCCAGGCAACTCTCACCTCCAATGATACCAACCCACGTAACTGACACCTTTCCAATAATACTAACCCATGTAGCTCTTATCGCTCCAATGATACCAACCCATTTAACTGTCACCACTCCAATGATACTAACCCATTTTCCTCTCACCTCTCCAATGGTACTAACCCATGTAGCTCTTGTCTCTCCAATGATACTAACCCATGTAACTCTCACCTCTCCAATGATAGTAACCCAGTCAACGCTCACCTCTCCAATAATACTAACCCATGTAGCTCTTATCTCTCCAATGATACAATCCCAGGCAACTCTCACCTCCAATGATACCAACCCACGTAACTGACACCTTTCCAATGATACTAACCAATGTAGCTCTTATATCTCCAATGATACTAACCCATGTAGCTATTTTCTCTGCAGTGATACTAACCCAGGCAACTCTCACCTCTCCAAAGATACTAACTCTTGCAACTCTTATCTCTCCAATTATACTAACCCATGCAACTCTCACCTCTCCAATGATACCAACATAGACAACTCTTAACTCTCCAATGAAACCAACCCATGCATCTCTTCCCTTTCCGATGATGCTAACCCAGGCAACCCTCAACACTCCAATGATACTAAACCATGTTCCTCTCACCTCTCCAATGGTACAAACCCATGTAGCTCTTGTCTCTCCAATGATACTAAGCCATGTAACTCTCACCTCTCCAATGATAGTAACCCATGTAACTCCAGCCTCTCCAATGACAATGACCGATGTAACACTCACCTCTCCAATGACACTAACCCATATAGCTCTCACCTCTCCAGTGACACTAACCCAGTCAACTCTCACCTCTACAATGATGCTAACCCATGTTGCTCTTATCACTCCAATAATACCAACCCATTTAACTGTCACCTCTCCAATGATACTAACCCATTTTAGTCTCACCTCTCCAATGGTACTAACCCATGTAGCTCTTGTCACTCCAATGATACTAACCCATGTAACTCTCACCTCTCCAATGATAGTAACCCGTTCAACTCTCACCTCTCCAATGATACTGACCCATGTAGCTCTTATCTCTCCAATGATACTAACCCAGGCAACTCTCACCTCTCCAATGATACTAACCCATGTAACTCTCACCTCTCCAATGATACTAACCCATGTAGCTCTTATCTCTCCAATGATACTAACTAATGTAGCTCTTATATCTCCAATGATACTAACCCATGTAGCTCTTCTCTCCAATGATACTAACCCAGGCAACTCTCACCTCTCCAATGATACTAACCCATGTAACTCTCACCTCTCCAATGATAGTAACCCATGTAACTCCAACCTCTCCAATGACAATAACCGATGTAACTCTCACTTCTCCAATGATAGTAACCCAGGCAACTCTCACCTCTCCAATGATACTAACCCATGTAGCTCTTATCTCTCCAATGATACATTACCTGGCAACTCTCACCTCTCCAATGATACTAACCAATGTAGCTCTTATATCTCCAATGATACTAACCCATGTAGCTATTATCTCTGCTGTGATACTAACCCAGGCAACTCACACCTCTCCAAAGATACTAACCCATGTAGCTCTTATCTCTCCAATGATACTAACTCTTGCAACTCTTATCTCTCCAATTATACTAACCCATGCAACTCTCAACTCTCCAATGATACCAACAGAGACAACTCTTAACTCTCCAATGAAACCAACCCATGCATCTCTTCCCTCTCCGATGATACTAACCCAGGCAGCTCTCACCTCTCCAAGGATACTAACCCATGTAGCTCTTATCTCTCCAATGATACTAACCCAGGCAACTCTCACCTCTCCAATGATACTAACCCATGTAGCTCTCACCTCTCCAATGATACTAGCCCATGTAGCTCTTCTCTCCAATGATACTAACCCAGGCAACTCTCACCTCTCCAATGATACTAACCCATGTAACTCTCACCTCTCCAATGATAGTAACCCATGTAACTCCAACCTCTCCAATGACAATAACCGATGTAACTCTCACCTCTCCAATGGTACTAACCCATGTAGCTCTTGTCTCTCCAATGATACTAACCCATGTAGCTCTTATCTCTCCAATGATACATTACCAGGCAACTCTCACCTCTCCAATGATACTAACCAATGTAGCTCTTATATCTCCAATGATACTAACCCATGTAGCTATTATCTCTGCTGTGATACTAACCCAGGCAACACTCACCTCTCCAAAGATACTAACCCATGTAACTCTCACCTCTCCAATGATACTAAACCATGTAACTCTCACCTCTCCAATGATACTAACCCATGTAGCTCTTATCTCTCCAATGATACTAACCCAGGCAACTCTCACGTCTCCAATGATACTAACCCATGTAACTATCACCTCTCCAATGATAGTAACCCATGTAAATCCAACCACTCCAATGACAATAACCGATATAACTCTCACCTCTCCAATGACACTAACCCATGTAACTCTCACCTCTCCAATGATAGTAACCCATGTAACTGCAACCTCTCCAATGACAATAACCAATGTAACTCTCACCTCTCCAATGACACTAACCCATGTAGCTCTCACCTCTCCAATGATACAAACCAAGTCAACTATCACAACTCCAATGATACTAACCCAGGCAACTCTCACTCCTCCAATGATACCAACCCACGTTACTGACACCTTTCCAATAATACTAACCCATGTAGCTCTCTACTCTCCAATACTACTAACCCATGTTACTCTTATCGCTCCAATGATACTAACCCATGCAACTCTCACCTCTCCAATGATACTAACCCATGTAGCTCTTATCTCTCCAATGATACAATCCCAGGCAACTCTCACCTCTCCAATGATACTAACCCATGTAGCTCTTATATCTCCAATGATACTAACTCTTGCAACTCTTATCTCTCCAATTATACTAACCCATGCAACTCTCACCTCTACAATGATACCAACAGAGACAAATCTTAACTCTCCAATGAAACCAACCCATGCATCTCTTCCCTCTCCGATGATACTAACCCAGGCAACTCTCAAAACTCCAATCATACTAACAGATGCAACTTTTACCTCTCCAATGATACAAACCCATGCAAATCTAACCTCTCAATGATACTAACAATGTAGCTCTTATCTCTTTAATGATACTAACCCAGGCAACTCTCACCTCTCCAAGGATACTAACCCATGTAGCTCTTATCTCTCCAATGATACTAACCCAGGCAACTCTCACCTCTCCAATGATACTAACCCATGTAACTCTCACCTCTCCAATGATAGTAACCCATGTATCTCCAACCTCTCCAATGACAATAACCGATGTAACTCTCACCTCTCCAATGACACTAAACCAAGTAGCTCTCACATCACCAATGATACTAACCCAGGCAACTCTCACTCCTCCAATGATACCAACCCACGTAACTGACACCTTTCCAATAATACTAACCCATGTAGCTCTCTACTCTCCAATAGTACTAACGCATGTTACTCTTATCGCTCCAATGATACCAACCCATTTTCCTCTCACCTCTCCAATGGTACTAACCCAAGTAGCTCTTATCTCTCCAATGATACAATCCCAGGCAACTCTCAACTCTCCAATGATACTAACCAATGTAGCTCTTATATCTCCAATGATACTAACTCTTGCATCTCTTATCTCTCCAATTATACTAACCCATGCAATTCTCACCTCTCCAATGATACCAACGGAGACAACTCTTAGCTCTCCAATGAAACCAAAACCATGCATCTCTTCCCTCTCCGATGATACTAACCCAGGCAACTCTCAACACTCCAATCATACTAACAGATGCAACTTTTACCTCTCCAATGCTACAAACCCATGCAACTCTTACCTCTCAATGATACTAACAATGTAGCTCTTATCTCTCCAATGATACTAACCCAGGCAACTCTCACCTCTCCAATGATACTAAACCATGTAACTCTCACCTCTCCAATGATACTAACCCATGTAGCTCTTCTCTCCAATATTACTAACCCAGGCAACTCTCACCTCTCCAATGATACTAACCCATGTAACTCTCACCTCTCCAATGATAGTAACCCATGTAACTCCAACCTCTCCAATGACAATAACCGATGTAACTCTCACCTGTCCAATGGTACTAACCCATGTAGCTCTTGTCTCTCCAATGATACTAACCCATGTAACTCTCACCTCTCCAATGATAGTAACCCAGGCAACTCTCACCTCTCCAATGATACTAACCCATGTAGCTCTTATCTCTCCAATGATACATTACCAGGCAACTCTCACCTCTCCAATGATACTAACCAATGTAGCTCTTATATCTCCAATGATACTAACCCATGTAGCTATTATCTCTGCTGTGATACTAACCCAGGCAACTCTCACCTCTCCAAAGATACTAACCCATGTAGCTCTTATCTCTCCAATGATACTAACTCTTGCAACTCTTATCTCTCCAATTATACTAACCCATGCAACTCTCACCTCTACAATGATACCAACAGAGACAAATCTTAACTCTCCAATGAAACCAACCCATGCATCTCTTCCCTCTCCGATGATACTAACCCAGGCAACTCTCACTCCTCCAATGATACCAATCCACGTAACTGTCACCTTTCCAATAATACTAACCAATGTAGCTCTCTACTCTCCAATGATCCTAACCCATGTAGCACTCTACTCTCCAAAGTTACTAACCCATGTTGCTCTTATCTCTCCAATGATACTAACCCAGTCAACTCTCACCTCTCCTATGATATTAAACCTTGTAGCTCTTATCTCTCCAATGATACTAACCCATGTAACTCTTATCTCTACAATGATACTAACCCATGTAGCTCTTAACTGTCCAATGATACTAACACATGCAACTCTTATCTCTCCAATGATACTAACGCATGCAACTCTCACCTCTCCAATGATACCAAGAGAGACAACTCTTAACTCTCCAATGAAACCAACCCATGCATCTCTTCCCTCTCCAATGATACTAACCCAGGCAACTCTCAACACTCCAATCATACTAACAGATGCAACTTTTACCTCTCCCATGATACAAACCCATGCAACTCTTACCTCTCAATGATACTAACAATGTAGCTCTTATCTCTCCATTGATACTAACGCAGGCAACTCTCACCTCTCCAAGGATACTAAACCATGTAGCTCTTATCTCTCCAATGATACTAACCCAGGCAACTCTCACCTCTCCAATGATACTAACCCATTTAGCTCTTATCTCTCCAATGATACTAACCCAGGCAACTCTCACGTCTCCAATGATACTAACCCATGTAACTCTCACCTCTCCAATGATAGTAAC
This sequence comes from Hypanus sabinus, assembly GCF_030144855.1. Taxonomy (NCBI): domain Eukaryota; kingdom Metazoa; phylum Chordata; class Chondrichthyes; order Myliobatiformes; family Dasyatidae; genus Hypanus; species Hypanus sabinus. Next base: position 4,313,251 of record NC_082728.1, read on the forward strand.
CCATGTAACTCCAACCTCTCCAATGACAATAACCGATGTAACTCTCACCTCTCCAATGACACTAACCCATGTAGCTCTCACCTCTCCAATGATACTAACCCAGTCAACTCTCACATCTCCAATGATACTAACCCAGGCAACTCTCACCTCCAATGATACCAACCCACGTAACTGACACCTTTCCAATAATACTAACCCATGTAGCTCTTATCGCTCCAATGATACCAACCCATTTAACTGTCACCACTCCAATGATACTAACCCATTTTCCTCTCACCTCTCCAATGGTACTAACCCATGTAGCTCTTGTCTCTCCAATGATACTAACCCATGTAACTCTCACCTCTCCAATGATAGTAACCCAGTCAACGCTCACCTCTCCAATAATACTAACCCATGTAGCTCTTATCTCTCCAATGATACAATCCCAGGCAACTCTCACCTCCAATGATACCAACCCACGTAACTGACACCTTTCCAATGATACTAACCAATGCAGCTCTTATATCTCCAATGATACTAACCCATGTAGCTATTTTCTCTGCAGTGATACTAACCCAGGCAACTCTCACCTCTCCAAAGATACTAACTCTTGCAACTCTTATCTCTCCAATTATACTAACCCATGCAACTCTCACCTCTCCAATGATACCAACATAGACAACTCTTAACTCTCCAATGAAACCAACCCATGCATCTCTTCCCTTTCCGATGATGCTAACCCAGGCAACCCTCAACACTCCAATGATACTAAACCATGTTCCTCTCACCTCTCCAATGGTACAAACCCATGTAGCTCTTGTCTCTCCAATGATACTAACCCATGTAACTCTCACCTCTCCAATGATAGTAACCCATGTAACTCCAGCCTCTCCAATGACAATGACCGATGTAACACTCACCTCTCCAATGACACTAACCCATATAGCTCTCACCTCTCCAGTGACACTAACCCAGTCAACTCTCACCTCTACAATGATGCTAACCCATGTTGCTCTTATCACTCCAATAATACCAACCCATTTAACTGTCACCTCTCCAATGATACTAACCCATTTTAGTCTCACCTCTCCAATGGTACTAACCCATGTAGCTCTTGTCACTCCAATGATACTAACCCATGTAACTCTCACCTCTCCAATGATAGTAACCCGTTCAACTCTCACCTCTCCAATGATACTGACCCATGTAGCTCTTATCTCTCCAATGATACTAACCCAGGCAACTCTCACCTCTCCAATGATACTAACCCATGTAACTCTCACCTCTCCAATGATACTAACCCATGTAGCTCTTATCTCTCCAATGATACTAACTAATGTAGCTCTTATATCTCCAATGATACTAACCCATGTAGCTATTATCTCTGCAGTGATTCTAACCCAGGCAACTCTCACCTCTCCAAAGATACTAACCCATGTAGCTCTTATCTCTCCAATGATACTAACTCTTGCAACTCTTATCTCTCCAATTATACTAACCCATGCAAATCTCACCTCTCCAATGATACCAACAGAGACAAATCTTAACTCTACAATGAAACCAACCCATGCATCTCTTCCCTCTCCGATGATACAAACCCAAACAACTCTCAACACTCCAATCATACTAACACATGCAACTTTTACCTCTCCAATGATCCAAACCCATGCAACACTTACCTCTCAATGATACTAACAAAGTAGCTCTTATCTCTGCAATGATACTAACCCAGGCAACTCTCACCTCTCCAATGATACTAACCCATGTAACTCTCACCTCTCCAATGATACTAACCCATGTAGCTCTTATCTCTCCAATGATACTAACCCAGACAACTCTCACCTCTCCAATGATACTAACCCATGTTCCTCTCACCTCTCCAATGGTACGAACCCATGTAGCTCTTGTCTCTCCAATGATAGTAACACATGTAACTCCAACCTCTCCAATGACAATAACCGATGTAACTCTCACCTCTCCAATGACACTAACCCATGTAGCTCTCACCTCTCCAATGATACTAACCCAGTCAACCCTCACATCTCCAATGATACTAACCCAGGCAACTCTCACTCCTCCAATGATACCAACCCACGTAACTGACACCTTTCCAATGATACTAACCTATGTAGCTCTCTACTCTCCAATGATACTAACCCATGTTGCTCTTATCGCTCCAATGATACCAACCCATTTAACTGTCACCTCTCCAATGATACTAACCCATTTTCCTCTCACCTCTCCAATGGTACTAACCCATGTAGCTCTTGTCTCTCCAATGATACTAACCAATGTAACTCTCACCTCTCCAATGATAGTAACCCAGGCAACTCTCACCTCTCCAATGATACTAACCCATGTAGCTCTTATCTCTCCAATGATACATTACCAGGCAACTCTCACCTCTCCAATGATACTAACTAATGTAGCTCTTATATCTCCAATGATACTAACCCATGTAACTCTCACCTCTCCAATGATAGTAACCCATGTAACTCCAACCTCTCCAATGACAATAACCGATGTAACTCTCACCTCTCCAATGACACTAACCCATGTAGCTCTCACCTCTCCAATGATACTAACCCAGTCAACTCTCACATCTCCAATGATACTAACCCAGGCAACTCTCACCTCCAATGATACCAACCCACGTAACTGACACCTTTCCAATAATACTAACCCATGTAGCTCTTATCGCTCCAATGATACCAACCCATTTAACTGTCACCACTCCAATGATACTAACCCATTTTCCTCTCACCTCTCCAATGGTACTAACCCATGTAGCTCTTGTCTCTCCAATGATACTAACCCATGTAACTCTCACCTCTCCAATGATAGTAACCCAGTCAACGCTCACCTCTCCAATAATACTAACCCATGTAGCTCTTATCTCTCCAATGATACAATCCCAGGCAACTCTCACCGCTCCAATGATACTAACCAATGTAGCTCTTATATCTCCAATGATACTAACCCATGTAGCTATTTTCTCTGCAGTGATACTAACCCAGGCAACTCTCACCTCTCCAAAGATACAAACTCTTGCAACTCTTATCTCTCCAATTATACTAACCCATGCAACTCTCACCTCTCCAATGATACCAACATAGACAACTCTTAACTCTCCAATGAAACCAACCCATGCATCTCTTCCCTTTCCGATGATGCTAACCCAGGCAACCCTCAACACTCCAATGATACTAAACCATGTTCCTCTCACCTCTCCAATGGTACAAACCCATGTAGCTCTTGTCTCTCCAATGATACTAAGCCATGTAACTCTCACCTCTCCAATGATAGTAACCCATGTAACTCCAGCCTCTCCAATGACAATGACCGATGTAACACTCACCTCTCCAATGACACTAACCCATATAGCTCTCACCTCTCCAGTGACACTAACCCAGTCAACTCTCACCTCTACAATGATGCTAACCCATGTTGCTCTTATCACTCCAATAATACCAACCCATTTAACTGTCACCTCTCCAATGATACTAACCCATTTTAGTCTCACCTCTCCAATGGTACTAACCCATGTAGCTCTTGTCACTCCAATGATACTAACCCATGTAACTCTCACCTCTCCAATGATAGTAACCCGTTCAACTCTCACCTCTCCAATGATACTGACCCATGTAGCTCTTATCTCTCCAATGATACTAACCCAGGCAACTCTCACCTCTCCAATGATACTAACCCATGTAACTCTCACCTCTCCAATGATACTAACCCATGTAGCTCTTATCTCTCCAATGATACTAACTAATGTAGCTCTTATATCTCCAATGATACTAACCCATGTAGCTATTATCTCTGCAGTGATTCTAACCCAGGCAACTCTCACCTCTCCAAAGATACTAACCCATGTAGCTCTTATCTCTCCAATGATACTAACTCTTGCAACTCTTATCTCTCCAATTATACTAACCCATGCAAATCTCACCTCTCCAATGATACCAACAGAGACAAATCTTAACTCTACAATGAAACCAACCCATGCATCTCTTCCCTCTCCGATGATACAAACCCAAACAACTCTCAACACTCCAATCATACTAACACATGCAACTTTTACCTCTCCAATGATCCAAACCCATGCAACACTTACCTCTCAATGATACTAACAAAGTAGCTCTTATCTCTGCAATGATACTAACCCAGGCAACTCTCACCTCTCCAATGATACTAACCCATGTAACTCTCACCTCTCCAATGATACTAACCCATGTAGCTCTTATCTCTCCAATGATACTAACCCAGACAACTCTCACCTCTCCAATGATACTAACCCATGTTCCTCTCACCTCTCCAATGGTACGAACCCATGTAGCTCTTGTCTCTCCAATGATAGTAACACATGTAACTCCAACCTCTCCAATGACAATAACCGATGTAACTCTCACCTCTCCAATGACACTAACCCATGTAGCTCTCACCTCTCCAATGATACTAACCCAGTCAACCCTCACATCTCCAATGATACTAACCCAGGCAACTCTCACTCCTCCAATGATACCAACCCACGTAACTGACACCTTTCCAATGATACTAACCTATGTAGCTCTCTACTCTCCAATGATACTAACCCATGTTGCTCTTATCGCTCCAATGATACCAACCCATTTAACTGTCACCTCTCCAATGATACTAACCCATTTTCCTCTCACCTCTCCAATGGTACTAACCCATGTAGCACTTGTCTCTCCAATGATACTAACCAATGTAACTCTCACCTCTCCAATGATAGTAACCCAGGCAACTCTCACCTCTCCAATGATACTAACCCATGTAGCTCTTATCTCTCCAATGATACATTACCAGGCAACTCTCACCTCTCCAATGATACTAACTAATGTAGCTCTTATATCTCCAATGATACTAACCCATGTAGCTATTATCTCTGCAGTGATTCTAACCCAGGCAACTCTCACCTCTCCAAAGATACTAACCCATGTAGCTCTTATCTCTCCAATGATACTAACTCTTGCAACTCTTATTTCTCCAATTATACTAACCCATGCAACTCTCACCTCTCCAATGATACCAACAGAGACAACTCTTAACTCTACAATGAAACAAACCCATGCATCTCTTCCCTCTCCGATGATACTAACCCTGGCAACTCTCAACACTCCAATCTTACTAACAGATGCAACTTTTACCTCTCCAATGATGCAAACCCATGCATCTCTTACCTCACAATGATACTAACAATGTAGATCTTATCTCTCCAATGATACTAACCCAGGCAACTCTCACCTCTCCAATGATACTAACCCATGTAACTCTCACCTCTTCAATGATACTAACCCATGTAGCTCTTATCTCTCCAATGATACTAACCCAGGCAACTCTCACCTCTCCAATGATACTAACCCATGTTCCTCTCACCTCTCCAATGGTACTAACCCATGTAGCTCTTCTCTCTCCAATGATACTAACCCATGTAACTCTCACCTCTCCAATGATAGTAACCCATGTAACTCCAACCACTCCAATGACAATAACCGATGTAACTCTCACCTCTCCAATGACACTAACCCATGTAGCTCTCACCTCTCCAATGATACTAACCCAGTCAACTCTCACCTCTCCAATGATACTAACCCAGTCAACTCTCACTCCTCCAATGATACCAACCCACGTAACTGTCACCTTTCCAATAATACTAACCAATGTAGCTCTCTACTCTCCAATGATACTAACCCATGTAGCTCTCTACTCTCCAATGATACTAACCCATGTTGCTCTTATCTCTCCAATGATACTAACCCAGTCAACTCTCACCTCTCCTATGATACTAAACCTTGTAGTTCTTATCTCTCCAATGATACTAACCCATGTAACTCTTATCTCTACAATGATACTAACCCGTGTAGCTCTTAACTGTCCAATGATACTAACACATGCAACTCTTATCTCTCCAATGATACTAACGCATGCAACTCTCACCTCTCCTATGATACAAACAGAGACAACTCTTACCTCTCCAATGATACAAACAGACACAACTCTTACCTCTCCAATGATACCATCCCAGGAAACCCTCAGCTCTCCAATTACACTAACACATGTAGCACTTATCTCTCCAATGACACTAACCCATGTAACTCTCACCTCTCCAATGATACTAACCCATGTAACTCTCACCTCTCCAATGACACTAACCCATGTAGCTCTGACCTGTCCAATGATACTAACACAGTCATCTCTCACCTCTCCAATGATACTAACCCAGGCAACTCTCACCCCTCCAATGATACCAACCCATGTAACTGTCACCTCTCCAATGATACTAACCCATGTAGCTCTCAACTCTCCAATGATGCTAAACCATGTAGCTCTTATCTCTCCAATGATACTAACAGAGGGAGCTCTCACCTCGCCAATGTTACTAACCCATGTAACTCTCACCTCTTCAATGATACTAACCCATGTAGCTCTTATCTCTCCAATGATACTAACCCAGGCAACTCTCATCTCTCAATGATACTAACAGATGTTACTCTCACCTCTCCAATGATACTAACCCATGTAGCTCTTATCTCTCCAATGATACTAACCCATGTAACTCACACCTCTCCAATGATACTAACCCATGTAACTCTCACCTCTCCAATGACACTAACCCATGTAGCTCTGACCTGTCCAATGATACTAACACAGTCAACTCTCACCTCTCCAATGATACTAACCCAGGCAACTCTCACCCCTCCAATGATACCAACCCATGTAACTGTCACCTCTCCTATCATACTAACCCATGGTGCTCTTATCTCTCCAATAATACTAACCCATGTAGCTCTTATCTCTACAATGATACTAACCCAGGCAACACTCAACTCTCCAAAGATAATAACACATGTAGCTCTTATCTCTCCAATGATACTAAACCATGTAGCTCGTATCTCTCCAATGATACTAAACCATGTAGCTCTTACCTCCCCAATGATACTAACCCAGGCAAATCTCACCACTCCAATGATACAAACACAGGCAACTCTCAACGCTCCAATGATACTAACCCAGGCAACTCTCACACCTCCAATGATACTAACAGAGACAACTCTTAACTCTCAAATGATACAAACCCATGCACCTCATCCCTCTCCAATGGTACTAACACGGACAATTCTCACCACTCCATTGATACTAACAGATGCTACTTTTACCTCTCCAATGATACAAACCCATGCAACACTTACCTCTCCAATGATACTAAACAATGTAGCTCTTATCTCTCCAATGATACTAACCCATGTAGCTCTTATCACTCCAATGATACTAACCCAGGCAACTCTCACCTCTCCAATGATACTAACGCATGCAACTCATACCTCTCCAATGATACTAACTCAGGCAACTCTCATCTCTCCAAAGATACTAACCCATGTAACTCTCACCTCTCCAATGATAGTAACCCATGTAGCTCTTATCACTCCAATAATACTAACCCAGGCAACTCTCACCTCTCTATTGATACTAACCCATGTTACTCTCACATCTCCAAAGGTACTAACCCATGTAGCTCTTATCTCTCCAATGATGCTAACCCATGTAACTCTCACCTCTCCAATGATAGTAACCCAGTCAACTCTCACCTCTCCAATGATACTAACAGATGTTACTGTCACCTCTCCAATGATACTAACCCATGTAACTCTCACCTCTCTAATGATACTAACCCATGTAACTCTCACCTCTCCAATGACACTAACCCATGTAGCTCTGACCTGTCCAATGATACTAACACAGTCAACAATCACCTCTCCAATGATACTAACCCAGGCAACTCTCACCACTCCAATGATACCAACCCATGTAACTGTCACCTCTCCAATGATACTAACCCATGTAGCTCTCAACTCTCCAATGATGCTAAACCATGTAGCTCTTATCTCTCCAATGATACTAACCCGGGCAACTCTCACCTCTCCTATGATACTAACCCATGCATCTCTTCCCTCTCCAATGATACTAACCCAGGCAACCCTCACCACTCCAATCATACCAACAGATGCAACTTTTACCTCTCCACTGATACAAACCCATGCAACTCTTACCTTTCCAATGATACTAACCCATGTAACTCTCACCTCTCCAATGATAGTAAACCATGTAACTCTCACCTCTCCAATGATACTAACCCATGTAGCTCTTATCTCTCCAATGATACTAACCCAGGCAACTCTCACCTCTCCAATGATAGTAACCCAAGTAACTCTCACCTCTCCAATGATACTAACCCATGTAGCTCTTATCTCTCCAATGGTACTAACCTAGGCAACTCTCACCTCTCCAATTAAACTAACCCATGTAACTCTCACCTCTCTAATGATACAAACCCATGTAGCTCTTATCTCTCCAATGATACTAACCCATGTAACTCTCACCTCTCCAATGATACTAACCCATGTAACTCTCACCTCTCCAATGACACTAACCCATGTAGCTCTGACCTGTCCAATGATACTAACACAGTCAACTCTCACCTCTCTAATGATACTAACCAAGCAACTCTCACCCCTCCAATGATACCAACCCATGTAACTGTCCCCTCTCCAATGATACTAACCCATGTAGCTCTCAACTCTCCAATGATGCTAAACCATGTAGCTCTTATCTCTCCAATGATACTAACCCGGGCAACTCTCACCTCTCCTATCATACTAACCCATGGTGCTCTTATCTCTCCAATAATACTAACCCATGTAGCTCTTATCTCTACAATGATACTAACCCAGGCAACACTCAACTCTCCAAAGATAATAACACATGTAGCTCTTATCTCTCCAATGATACTAAACCATGTAGCTCATATCTCTCCAATGATACTAAACCATGTAGCCCTTACCTCCCCAATGATACTAACCCAGGCAATACTCACCACTCCAATGATACTAACACAGGCAACTCTCAACGCTCCAATGATACTAACCCAGGCAACTCTCACACCTCCAATGATACTAACTCAGGCAACTCTCATCTCTCCAAAGATACTAACCCATGTAACTCTCACCTCTCCAATGATACTAACCCATGTAGCTCTTATCACTCCAATGATACTAACCCAGGCAACTCTCACCTCTCCATTGATACTAACCCATGTTACTCTCACCTCTCCAAAGGTACTAACCCATGTAACTCTCACCTCTCCAATGATAGTAACCCAGTCAACTCTCACCTCTCCAATGATACTAACCCAGGCAACTCTCACCCCTCCAATGAAACTAACCCAAGCAACTCTAATCTCTCCAATGATACTAACCCAGGCAATTCTCATTTCTCCAATGATACTAACCCATGTAGCTCTTATCTCTCCAATGGAACTAACCCATGCAACTCTTATCTCTCCAATGATACTAAACCATGTAGCTCTCACCTCTCCAATGATACTAACCCATTTTCCTCTCACCTCTCCAATGGTACTAACCCATGTAGCACTTGTCTCTCCAATGATACTAACCAATGTAACTCTCACCTCTCCAATGATAGTAACCCAGGCAACTCTCACCTCTCCAATGATACTAACCCATGTAGCTCTTATCTCTCCAATGATACATTACCAGGCAACTCTCACCTCTCCAATGATACTAACTAATGTAGCTCTTATATCTCCAATGATACTAACCCATGTAGCTATTATCTCTGCAGTGATTCTAACCCAGGCAACTCTCACCTCTCCAAAGATACTAACCCATGTAGCTCTTATCTCTCCAATGATACTAACTCTTGCAACTCTTATTTCTCCAATTATACTAACCCATGCAACTCTCACCTCTCCAATGATACCAACAGAGACAACTCTTAACTCTACAATGAAACAAACCCATGCATCTCTTCCCTCTCCGATGATACTAACCCTGGCAACTCTCAACACTCCAATCTTACTAACAGATGCAACTTTTACCTCTCCAATGATGCAAACCCATGCATCTCTTACCTCACAATGATACTAACAATGTAGATCTTATCTCTCCAATGATACTAACCCAGGCAACTCTCACCTCTCCAATGATACTAACCCATGTAACTCTCACCTCTTCAATGATACTAACCCATGTAGCTCTTATCTCTCCAATGATACTAACCCAGGCAACTCTCACCTCTCCAATGATACTAACCCATGTTCCTCTCACCTCTCCAATGGTACTAACCCATGTAGCTCTTCTCTCTCCAATGATACTAACCCATGTAACTCTCACCTCTCCAATGATAGTAACCCATGTAACTCCAACCACTCCAATGACAATAACCGATGTAACTCTCACCTCTCCAATGACACTAACCCATGTAGCTCTCACCTCTCCAATGATACTAACCCAGTCAACTCTCACCTCTCCAATGATACTAACCCAGTCAACTCTCACTCCTCCAATGATACCAACCCACGTAACTGTCACCTTTCCAATAATACTAACCAATGTAGCTCTCTACTCTCCAATGATACTAACCCATGTAGCTCTCTACTCTCCAATGATACTAACCCATGTTGCTCTTATCTCTCCAATGATACTAACCCAGTCAACTCTCACCTCTCCTATGATACTAAACCTTGTAGTTCTTATCTCTCCAATGATACTAACCCATGTAACTCTTATCTCTACAATGATACTAACCCGTGTAGCTCTTAACTGTCCAATGATACTAACACATGCAACTCTTATCTCTCCAATGATACTAACGCATGCAACTCTCACCTCTCCTATGATACAAACAGAGACAACTCTTACCTCTCCAATGATACAAACAGACACAACTCTTACCTCTCCAATGATACCATCCCAGGAAACCCTCAGCTCTCCAATTACACTAACACATGTAGCACTTATCTCTCCAATGACACTAACCCATGTAACTCTCACCTCTCCAATGATACTAACCCATGTAACTCTCACCTCTCCAATGACACTAACCCATGTAGCTCTGACCTGTCCAATGATACTAACACAGTCATCTCTCACCTCTCCAATGATACTAACCCAGGCAACTCTCACCCCTCCAATGATACCAACCCATGTAACTGTCACCTCTCCAATGATACTAACCCATGTAGCTCTCAACTCTCCAATGATGCTAAACCATGTAGCTCTTATCTCTCCAATGATACTAACAGAGGGAGCTCTCACCTCGCCAATGTTACTAACCCATGTAACTCTCACCTCTTCAATGATACTAACCCATGTAGCTCTTATCTCTCCAATGATACTAACCCAGGCAACTCTCATCTCTCAATGATACTAACAGATGTTACTCTCACCTCTCCAATGATACTAACCCATGTAGCTCTTATCTCTCCAATGATACTAACCCATGTAACTCACACCTCTCCAATGATACTAACCCATGTAACTCTCACCTCTCCAATGACACTAACCCATGTAGCTCTGACCTGTCCAATGATACTAACACAGTCAACTCTCACCTCTCCAATGATACTAACCCAGGCAACTCTCACCCCTCCAATGATACCAACCCATGTAACTGTCACCTCTCCTATCATACTAACCCATGGTGCTCTTATCTCTCCAATAATACTAACCCATGTAGCTCTTATCTCTACAATGATACTAACCCAGGCAACACTCAACTCTCCAAAGATAATAACACATGTAGCTCTTATCTCTCCAATGATACTAAACCATGTAGCTCGTATCTCTCCAATGATACTAAACCATGTAGCTCTTACCTCCCCAATGATACTAACCCAGGCAAATCTCACCACTCCAATGATACAAACACAGGCAACTCTCAACGCTCCAATGATACTAACCCAGGCAACTCTCACACCTCCAATGATACTAACAGAGACAACTCTTAACTCTCAAATGATACAAACCCATGCACCTCATCCCTCTCCAATGGTACTAACACGGACAATTCTCACCACTCCATTGATACTAACAGATGCTACTTTTACCTCTCCAATGATACAAACCCATGCAACACTTACCTCTCCAATGATACTAAACAATGTAGCTCTTATCTCTCCAATGATACTAACCCATGTAGCTCTTATCACTCCAATGATACTAACCCAGGCAACTCTCACCTCTCCAATGATACTAACGCATGCAACTCATACCTCTCCAATGATACTAACTCAGGCAACTCTCATCTCTCCAAAGATACTAACCCATGTAACTCTCACCTCTCCAATGATAGTAACCCATGTAGCTCTTATCACTCCAATAATACTAACCCAGGCAACTCTCACCTCTCTATTGATACTAACCCATGTTACTCTCACATCTCCAAAGGTACTGTCCCATGTAGCTCTTATCTCTCCAATGATGCTAACCCATGTAACTCTCACCTCTCCAATGATAGTAACCCAGTCAACTCTCACCTCTCCAATGATACTAACAGATGTTACTGTCACCTCTCCAATGATACTAACCCATGTAACTCTCACCTCTCTAATGATACTAACCCATGTAACTCTCACCTCTCCAATGACACTAACCCATGTAGCTCTGACCTGTCCAATGATACTAACACAGTCAACAATCACCTCTCCAATGATACTAACCCAGGCAACTCTCACCACTCCAATGATACCAACCCATGTAACTGTCACCTCTCCAATGATACTAACCCATGTAGCTCTCAACTCTCCAATGATGCTAAACCATGTAGCTCTTATCTCTCCAATGATACTAACCCGGGCAACTCTCACCTCTCCTATGATACTAACCCATGCATCTCTTCCCTCTCCAATGATACTAACCCAGGCAACCCTCACCACTCCAATCATACCAACAGATGCAACTTTTACCTCTCCACTGATACAAACCCATGCAACTCTTACCTTTCCAATGATACTAACCCATGTAACTCTCACCTCTCCAATGATAGTAAACCATGTAACTCTCACCTCTCCAATGATACTAACCCATGTAGCTCTTATCTCTCCAATGATACTAACCCAGGCAACTCTCACCTCTCCAATGATAGTAACCCAAGTAACTCTCACCTCTCCAATGATACTAACCCATGTAGCTCTTATCTCTCCAATGGTACTAACCTAGGCAACTCTCACCTCTCCAATTAAACTAACCCATGTAACTCTCACCTCTCTAATGATACAAACCCATGTAGCTCTTATCTCTCCAATGATACTAACCCATGTAACTCTCACCTCTCCAATGATACTAACCCATGTAACTCTCACCTCTCCAATGACACTAACCCATGTAGCTCTGACCTGTCCAATGATACTAACACAGTCAACTCTCACCTCTCTAATGATACTAACCAAGCAACTCTCACCCCTCCAATGATACCAACCCATGTAACTGTCCCCTCTCCAATGATACTAACCCATGTAGCTCTCAACTCTCCAATGATGCTAAACCATGTAGCTCTTATCTCTCCAATGATACTAACCCGGGCAACTCTCACCTCTCCTATCATACTAACCCATGGTGCTCTTATCTCTCCAATAATACTAACCCATGTAGCTCTTATCTCTACAATGATACTAACCCAGGCAACACTCAACTCTCCAAAGATAATAACACATGTAGCTCTTATCTCTCCAATGATACTAAACCATGTAGCTCATATCTCTCCAATGATACTAAACCATGTAGCCCTTACCTCCCCAATGATACTAACCCAGGCAATACTCACCACTCCAATGATACTAACACAGGCAACTCTCAACGCTCCAATGATACTAACCCAGGCAACTCTCACACCTCCAATGATACTAACTCAGGCAACTCTCATCTCTCCAAAGATACTAACCCATGTAACTCTCACCTCTCCAATGATACTAACCCATGTAGCTCTTATCACTCCAATGATACTAACCCAGGCAACTCTCACCTCTCCATTGATACTAACCCATGTTACTCTCACCTCTCCAAAGGTACTAACCCATGTAACTCTCACCTCTCCAATGATAGTAACCCAGTCAACTCTCACCTCTCCAATGATACTAACCCAGGCAACTCTCACCCCTCCAATGAAACTAACCCAAGCAACTCTAATCTCTCCAATGATACTAACCCAGGCAATTCTCATTTCTCCAATGATACTAACCCATGTAGCTCTTATCTCTCCAATGGAACTAACCCATGCAACTCTTATCTCTCCAATGATACTAAACCATGTAGCTCTCACCTCTCCAATGATACAAACCCAGGCAACTCTCACGACTCCAATGATACTAACCCATGTAGCTCTTATCTCTGCAATGATACTAACCCAGGCAACTGCCGCCTCTCCAAAGACACTAGCCCATGTAGCTCTTATCTCTCCAATGAGACTAACTTAGGCAAAACTCACCTCTTCAGTGATATAAACCCATGTGACTCTTACTTCTCCAACGATACTAACCCATGTGGCTCTCACCTCTCCAATGTTACTAACCCATGTAGCTCTTATCTCTCCAATGAGACTAACCCATGCAACTCTTATCTCTCCAATGATACTAACCCATGTAGCTCTTACCTCTCCAATGACACTAACAGAGGCAACTCTTACCTCTCCAATGATAGTAGCCCCTTTAGCACTTACCTCTCCAATGATAGTAGCCCCTTTAGCTCTTACCTCTCCAATGATACTAAACCATGTAGCTCTTATCTCTCCAATGATACTAAACCATGTAGCTGTCACCTCTCCAATGATACAAACCCAGGCAACTCTCACCACTCCAATGATACTAACCCATGTAGCTCTTATCTCTCCAATGAGACTAACCCAGGCAACACTCACCTCTCCAATGATACAAACCCATCTGACTCTTACTTCTCCAATGATACTAACCCATGTAGCTCTTATCTCTCCAATGATACTAACCCATGTAGCTCTTATCTCTCCAATGATACTAACCCATGTAGCTCTTATCTCTCCAATGATACTAACCCATGCAACTCTTATCTCTCCAATGATACTAACACATGTAGCTCTTACCTCTCCAATGACACTAACAGAGGCAACTCTTACCTCTCCAATGATAGTAGCCCCTGTAGCTCTTACCTCTCCAATGATACTAATCCACTTAGCTCTTATCTCTCCAATGATACTAACCCATGTAGCTCTCACCCCTCCAATGATACTGACCCATGTAGCTCTCCCCCTCCAATGATACTGACCCATGTAGCTCTTATCTCTCCAATGATACTAACCCATGCAACTCTTATCTCTCCAATGTTACTAACCCAGGCAACTCTCACACCTCCAATGATACTAACCGAAGCAACTTTTATCTCTCCAATGAGACTAACCCAGGCAACACTGGGAAATACAATAACATTATCCTTTCTCTTCCCTTTTCGCTTCAACTGCCTAGCACAACAACCCCCCCCCCCCAGTGTCCCTCCTTTTTCCCTTTCAAAGTACAATACTCAAAGTCAATTTATTGTCAAAGTTTATGTAAGTCACCATATAAAACCCCCAGATTCATTTTCTAGCTGGCATTCATGGTAAATATAAGAAATACAATAGGCTCAATCAAAAACTGTACCCAACAGTACATAGAAATGACCAGTGTGCAACGACAAAAAAAACTGCAAATTCAAATGAGAGAAAAAATAATAATAAATAAATAAGCAATAAACATCAAGAGTATGAGGTGAATAGTCTTTGAAAGTAAGTCCATAGAGTGTGGGAATAGTTCACTGATGGACCACTTGAAGTTATCACCTTTGGTTCATGAGCCAGGTGATGTGGGACCTGATGGTTGAGGGGTGATAACTGTTCCTGAACCAGGTGATGTGGGACCTGATGGTTGAGGGGTGATAAATGTTCCTGAACCAGGTGATGTGGGACCTGATGGTTGAGGGGTGATAAATGTTCCAGAACCTGGTGGTGTGGGACCTGATGTTTCAGGGGTGATAACTGTTCCTGAACCTGGTTGTGTCAGACCTGATGGCTGAGGGGTGATAACTGTTCCAGAACCTGGTGGTGTGGGACCTTCTGGTTGAGGGGTGATAACTGTTCCTGAACCTGGCGTTGTGGAATCTGATGGCTGAATGGAGATAACTGTTCCTGAACCTGGTGCAGTGGGTCCTGATGGTTGAGGGTTGATAACTGTTCCTGAACCTGGTGGTGCGGGACCTGATGGCTGAAGGGTGATAACTGTTTCCTGAACCTGCTGCTGTGGGTCCTTATGGTTGAGGGGTGATAACTGTTCCTGAACCTGGTGCAGTGGGACCAGATGGTTGAGGGGTGATAACTGTTCCAGAACCTGGTGGTGTGGGACCTGATGTTTGAGGGGTGATAACTGTTCCTGAACCTGGTGTTCTGGGACCTAATGGCTGAGGGGTGATATCTGTTCCTGAAACTGGTGGTGTAGGATCTGATGGCTGAATGGAGATAACTGTTCCTGAACCTGCTGGTGTGGGACCTGATGGTTGAGGGGTGATAACTGTTCCTGAACCTTGTGGTGTGGGACCTGATGGCTGAAGGGTGATAACTGTTTCCTGAACCTGCTGCTGTGGGATCTGATGGCTGAATGGAGATAACTGTTCCTGAACCTGCTGGTGTGGGACCTGATGGTAGAGGGGTGATAACTGTTCCTGAATCTGCTGGTGTGGGTCCTGATGGTTGAGGGGTGATAACTGTTCCTGAACCTTGTGGTGTGGGACCTGATGGTTGAGGGGTGATATCTGTTACTGAACCTGGTGGTGTGGGATCTGATGGTTGAGGGGTGATAACTGTTCCTGAACCTGGTGATGTGGGACCTGATGGTTGAGGGGTAATAACCGTTCCAGAACCAGGTGGTGTGGGACCTGATGTTTGAGGGGTGATAACTGTTCCTGAACCTGGTGGTGTGGGATCTGATGGCTGAATACTGATAACTGTTCCTGAACCTGTGGTGTGCGACCTGATGGTTGAGGGGTGATAACTGTTCCAGAACCAGGTGGTGTGGGAACTGATGTTTCAGGGGTGATAACTGTTCCTGAACCTGGTTGTGTGGGACCTGATGGTTGAGGGGTGATATCTGTCCCTGAACCTGGTGGTGTGGGACCTGATGGTTGAGGGGTGATAACCATTCCTGAACCTGGTGCTGTGGGACCTGATGTTTGAGGGGTGATAACTGTTCCTGAACCTGGTGGTGTGGGTCCTGATGGTTGAGGGCTGATAACTGTTTCCGAACCTTTTCCTCTGGGACCTGATGGTTGAGGGGTGATAACTGTCCCTGAACCAGGTGGTGTGGGACCTGATGGTTGAGGGGTGATAACTGTTCCTGAACCTGGTGGTGTGGGACCTGATTGCTGAGGGGTGATAACTGTTCCTGAACCTGGTGGTGTGGGACCTGATGGTTGAGGGGGGATAACCATTCCTGAACCTAGTGGTGTGGGACCTGATGGTTGAGGGTTGATAACTGTTCCTGAACCTGTTGGTGTGGGACCTGATGGTTGATGGGTGAAAACGGTTCCTGAACCTGGTGCTGTGGGACCTGCTGGTTGATGTGTGATAACTGTTTCCTGAACCTGCTGGTGTGGGTCCTGATGGTTGAGGGGTGATAACTGTTCCTGAACCTGGTGGTGTGGGATCTGATCGTTGAGGGGTGATGACTGCTCCTGAACCTGGTGCAGTGGGACCTGATGGTTGAGGGGTGATAAATGTTCCAGAACCTGGTGGTGTGGGACCTGATGTATGAGGGGTGATAACTGTTCCTGAACCTGGTGGTGTGGGATCTGATGGTTGAGGGGTGATAACTGTTCCTGAACCTGGTGCTGTGGGACCTGATGGTTGAGGGGTGATAACCGTTGCTGAAACTGGTGGTGTGGGACCTGATGGTTGAGGGGTGATAACTGTTCCTGAACCTGGTGGTGTGGGACCTGATGTTTGAGGGGTGATAACTGTTCCTGAACCTGGTGGTGTGGGACCTGCTGGTTGAGGGGTGATAACCATTGCTGAACCTGGTGGTGTGGGACCTGATGGTTGAGGGGTGATAACTGTTTCTGAACCTGGTGTTGTGGGACCTAATGGTTGAAGGGTGATAACTGTTCCTGAACCTGGTGGTGTGTGACCTGTTGGTTGAGGGGTGATAACCGTTCCTGAACCTGGTGGTGTTGGACCTGATGGTTGAGGGGTGTTAACTGTTCCTGAACCTGGTGGTGTGGGACCTGATGGTTGAGGGGTGCTAACTGTTCCTGAACCTGGTGCAGTGGGACCTGATGGTTGAGGGGTGATAACTGTTCCTGAACCTGGTGCAGTGGGACCTGATGGTTGAGGGGTGATAAATGTTCCAGAACCTGGTGGTGTGGGACCTGATGTTTCAGGGGTGATAACTGTTCCTGAACCTGGTGGTGTGGGACATGATGGTTGAGGGGTGATAACTGTTCCTGAACCTGGTGCTGTGGGACCTGATTGTAGAGGGGTGATAACTGTTCCTGAACCTAGAGGTGTGGGACCTGAAGCTTGAGGGGTGATAACTGTTCCTGAATCTGGTGGTGCTGGACCTGATGGTTGAGGGGTGTTAACTGTGCCTGAACCTCGTGGTGTGGGACCTGATGGTTGAGGAGTGATAACTGTTCCTCAACCTGGTGATGTGGGACCTGATGGTTGAGGGGTGATAACTGTTCCAGAACCAGGTGGTGTGGGACCTGATGTTTGAGGAGTGATAACTGTTCCTGAACCTGGTGGTGTTGGATCTGATGGCTGAATGGTGATAACTGTTCCAGAACCTGGTGGTGTGGGACCTGATGTTTCAGGGGTGATAACTGTTCCTGAACCTGGTTGTGTCGGACCTAATGGCTGAGGGGTGATAACTGTTCCTGAACCTGGTGGTGTGGGACATGATGGTTGAGGGGTGATAACTGTTCCTGAACCTGGTGCTTTGGGACCTGATTGTTGAGGGGTGATAACTGTTCCTGAACCTAGAGGTGTGGGACCTGAAGCTTGAGGGGTGATAACTGTTCCTGAACCTGGTGGTGCTGGACCTGATGGTTCAGGGGTGTTAACTGTTCCTGAACCCGGTGGTGTGGGACCTGATGGTTGAGGAGTGATAACTGTTCCTGAACCTGGTGATGTGGGACCTGATGGTTGAGGGGTGATAACTGTTCCTGAACCAGGTGGTGTGCGACCTGTTGGTTGAGGGGTGATAACCGTTCCTGAACCTGGTGGTGTTGGACCTGATGGTTGAGGGGTGTTAACTGTTCCTGAACCTGGTGGTGTGGGACCTGATGGTTGAGGGGTGATAACTGTTCCTGAACCTAGAGGTGTGGGACCTGATTGTTGAGGGGTGATATCTGTTCCTGAACCTAGAGGTGTGGGACCTGAAGCTTGAGGGGTGATAACTGTTCCTGAACCTGGTGGTGCTGGACCTGATGGTTGAGGGGTGTTAACTGTTCCTGAACCTGGTGGTGTGGGACCTGATGGTTGAGGAGTGATAACTGTTCCTGAACCTGGTGATGTGGGACCTGATGGTTGAGGGGTGATAACTGTCCCTGAACCCGGTGGTGTGGGATCTGATGGCTGAATGGTGATAACTGTTCCTGAACCTGGTGGTGTGGGACCTGATGGTTGAGGGGGGCTAACTGTTCCTGAACCTGGTGCAGTGGGACCTGATGGTTGAGGGGTGATAAATGTTCCAGAACCTGGTGGTGTGGGACCTGATGTTTCAGGGGTGATAACTGTTCCTGAACCTGGTTGTGTCGGACATGATGGCTGAGGGGTGATAACTGTTCCTGAAACTGGTGGTGTGGGACATGATGGATGAGGGGTGATAACTGTTCCTGAACCTGTTGCTGTGGGACCTGATTGTTGAGGGGTGATAACTGTTCCTGAACCTAGAGGTGTGGGACCTGATGGTTGAGGGGTGATAACTGTTCCTGAATCTGCTGGTGTGGGTCCTGATGGTTGAAGGGTGATAACTGTTCCTGAACCTGATGGTGTGGGTCCTGATGGTTGAGGGGTGATAACTGTTCCTCAACCTGGTGATGTGGGACCTGATGGTTGAGGGGTGATAACTGTTCCTGAACCTGGTGCAGTGGGACCTGATGGTTGACGGGTGATAAATGTTCCAGAACCTGGTGGCGTGGAACCTGATGTTTCAGGGGTGATAACTGTTCCTGAACCTGGTTGTGTCGGACCTGATGGCTGAGGGGTGATAACTGTTCCTGAACCTGGTGGTGTTGGACCTGATGGTTGAGGGGTGTTAACTGTTCCAGAACCTGGTGGTGTGGGACCTGATGTTTCAGGGGTGATAACTGTTCCTGAACCTGGTTGTGTCGGACCTGATGGCTGAGGGGTGATAACTGTTCTTGAACCTGGTGGTGTGGGATCTGATGGTTGAGGGGTGATAACTGTTCCTGAACCTGGTGATGTGGGACCTGATTGTTGAGGGGTGATAACTGTTCCTGAACCTAGAGGTGTGGGACCTGATGGTTGAGGGGTGATAACTGTTCCTGAATCTGCTGGTGTGGGTCCTGATGGTTGAAGGGTGATAACTGTTCCTGAACCTGATGGTGTGGGTCCTGATGGTTGAGGGGTGATAACTGTTCCTCAACCTGGTGATGTGGGACCTGATGGTTGAGGGGTGATAACTGTTCCTGAACCTGGTGCAGTGGGACCTGATGGTTGACGGGTGATAAATGTTCCAGAACCTGGTGGCGTGGAACCTGATGTTTCAGGGGTGATAACTGTTCCTGAACCTGGTTGTGTCGGACCTGATGGCTGAGGGGTGATAACTGTTCCTGAACCTGGTGGTGTTGGACCTGATGGTTGAGGGGTGTTAACTGTTCCAGAACCTGGTGGTGTGGGACCTGATGTTTCAGGGGTGATAACTGTTCCTGAACCTGGTTGTGTCGGACCTGATGGCTGAGGGGTGATAACTGTTCTTGAACCTGGTGGTGTGGGATCTGATGGTTGAGGGGTGATAACTGTTCCTGAACCTGGTGATGTGGGACCTGATGGTTGAGGGGTGATAACTGTTCCTGAACCTGGTGCAGTGGGACCTGATGGTTGACGGGTGATAAATGTTCCAGAACCTGGTGGCGTGGAACCTGATGTTTCAGGGGTGATAACTGTTCCTGAACCTGGTTGTGTCGGACCTGATGGCTGAGGGGTGATAACTGTTCCTGAACCTGGTGGTGTTGGACCTGATGGTTGAGGGGTGTTAACTGTTCCAGAACCTGGTGGTGTGGGACCTGATGTTTCAGGGGTGATAACTGTTCCTGAACCTGGTTGTGTCGGACCTGATGGCTGAGGGGTGATAACTGTTCTTGAACCTGGTGGTGTGGGACATGATGGTTGAGGAGTGATAACTGTTCCTGAACCTGGTGCTGTGGGACCTGATTGTTGAGGGGTGATAACTGTTCCTGAAACTAGAGGTGTGGGACCTGAAGCTTGAGGGGTGATAACTGTTCCTGAACCTGGTGGTGCTGGACCTGATGGTTGAGGGGTGTTAACTGTTCCTGAACCTGGTGATGTGGGACCTGATGGTTGAGGAGTGATAACTGTTCCTGAACCTGGTGATGTGGGACCTGATGGTTGAGGGGTGATAACTGTTCCTGAACCAGGTGGTGTGGGACCTGATGCTTGAGGGGTGATAACTGTTCCTGAACCTGGTGGTGTGGGATCTGATGGCTCAATGGTGATAACTGTTCCTGAACCTGGTGGTGTGGGACCTGATGGTTGAGGGGTGATAACTGTTCCAGAACCAGGTGGTGTGGGACCTGATGTTTGAGGGGTGATAACCGTTCCTGAACCTGTTGGTGTGGGACCTGATGGTTGAGGGGTGATAACTGTTCCTGAACCTGGTGGTGTGGGACCTGATGGTTGAGGGGTGATAACCATTCCTGAACCAAGTGGTGTGGGACCTGATGGTTGAGGGTTGATAACTGTTCCTGAACCTGGTGGTGTGGGACCTGATGGTTGAAGGGTGATAACTGTTTCCTGAACCTGCTGGTGTGGGTCCTCATGGTGGAGTGGAGATAACTGTTCCTGAACCTGGTGGTGTGGGACCTGATGGTTGAGGGGTGCTAACTGTTCCTGAACCTGGTGGTGTGGGACCTGATGTTTGAGGGGTGACAACTGTTCCTGAACCTGCTGGTGTGGGACCTGATGTTTGAGGGGTGATAACTGCTCCTGAACCTGGTGTTGTGGGACCTGATGGCTGAGGGGTGATAACTGTTCCTGAACCTGGTGATGTGTGACCTGATGGTTGAGGGGTGATAACCGTTCCTGAATCTGTTGGTGTGGGACCTGATGGTTGATGGGTGATAACAGTTCCTGAACCTGGTTGCGTGGGACCTGATGGTTGAGGGGTGATAACCATTCCTGATCCAAGTGGTGTGGGACCTGATGGTTGAGGGTTGATAACTGTTCCTGAACCTAGAGGTGTGGGACCTGATTGTTGAGGGGTGATAACTGTTCCTGAACCTAGAGGTGTGGGACCTGAAGCTTGAGGGGTGATAACTGTTCCTGAACCTGGTGGTGCTGGACCTGATGGTTGAGGGGTGTTAACTGTTCCTGAACCTGGTGGTGTGGGACCTGATGGTTGAGGAGTGATAACTGTTCCTGAACCTGGTGATGTGGGACCTGATGGTTGAAGGGTGATAACTGTCCCTGAACCCGGTGGTGTGGGATCTGATGGCTGAATGGTGATAAATGTTCCAGAACCTGGTGGCGTGGGACCTGATGTTTCAGGGGTGATAACTGTTCCTGAACCTGGTTGTGTCGGACCTGATGGCTGAGGGGTGATAACTGTTCCTGAACCTGGTGGTGTTGGACCTGATGGTTGAGGGGTGTTAACTGTTCCAGAACCTGGTGGTGTGGGACCTGATGTTTCAGGGGTGATAACTGTTCCTGAACCTGGTTGTGTCGGACCTGATGGCTGAGGGGTGATAACTGTTCTTGAACCTGGTGGTGTGGGACATGATGGTTGAGGGGTGATAACTGTTCCTGAACCAGGTGCTGTGGGACCTGATTGTTGAGGGGTGATAACTGTTCCTGAACCTAGAGGTGTGGGACCTGAAGCTTGAGGGGTGATAACTGTTCCTGAACCTGGTGGTGCTGGACCTGATGGTTGAGGGGTGTTAACTGTTCCTGAACCTGGTGGTGTGGGACCTGATGGTTGAGGGGTGATAACTGTTCCTGAACCAGGTGGTGTGGGACCTGATGCTTGAGGGGTGATAACTGTTCCTGAACCTGGTGGTGTGGGATCTGATGGCTGAATGGTGATAACTGTTCCTGAACCTGGTGGTGTGGGACCTGATGGTTGAGGGGTGATAACTGTTCCAGAACCAGGTGGTGTGGGACCTGATGTTTGAGGGGTGATAACTGTTCCTGAACCTGGTGGTGTGTGACCTGATGGTTGAGGGGTGATAACCGTTCCTGAACCTGTTGGTGTGGGACCTGATGGTTGAGGGGTGATAACTGTTCCTGAACCTGGTGGTGTGGGACCTGATGGTTGAGGGGTGATAACCATTCCTGAACCAAGTGGTGTGGGACCTGATGGTTGAGGGTTGATAACTGTTCCTGAACCTGGTGGTGTGGGACCTGATGGTTGAAGGGTGATAACTGTTTCCTGAACCTGCTGGTGTGGGTCCTCATGGTGGAGTGGTGATAACTGTTCCTGAACCTGGTGATGTGGGACCTGATGGTTGAGGGGTGCTAACTGTTCCTGAACCTGGTGGTGTGGGACCTGATGTTTGAGGGGTGACAACTGTTCCTGAACCTGCTGGTGTGGGACCTGATGTTTGAGGGGTGATAACTGCTCCTGAACCTGCCGTTGTGGGACCTGATGGCTGAGGGGTGATAACTGTTCCTGAACCTGGTGATGTGGGATCTGATGGCTGAGGGGTGATAACTGTTCCTGAACCTGGTGGTGTGGGACCTGATGGCTGAGGGGTGATAACTGTTCCTGAACCTGGTGGTGTGGGACCTGATGGTTGAGGGGTGATAACTGTGCCTGAACCTGGTGCTGTGGGACCTGATTGTTGAGGGGTGATAACTGTTCCTGAACCTAGAGGTGTGGGACCTGAAGGTTGAGGGGTGATAACCGTTCCTGAACCTGGTGGTGCTGGACCTGATGGTTGAGGGGTGTTAACTGTTCCTGAACCTGGTGGTGTGGGACCTGAAGGTTGAGGGTTGATAACTGTTCCTGAATCTGGTGGTGTGGGATCTGATGGTTGAGGGGTGATAACTGTTCCTGAACCTGGTGCAGTGGGACCTGATGGTTGAGGGGTGATAACTGTTCCTGAACCTGGTGCAGTGGGACCTGATGGTTGAGGGTTGATAAATGTTCCAGAACCTGGTCGTGTGGGACCTGATGTTTCAGGGGTGATAACTGTTCCTGAACCTGGTTGTGTCGGACCTGATGGCTGAGGGGTGATAACTGTTCCTGAACCTGGTGGTCTGGGACCTGATGGTTGAGGGGTGATAACTGTTCCTGAACCTGGTGGTGTGTGACCTGATGGTTGAGGGGTGATAACCGTTCCTGAATCTGTTGGTGTGGGACCTGATGGTTGAGGGGTGATAACAGTTCCTGAACCTGGTGGCGTGGGACCTGATGGTTGAGGGGTGATAACCATTCCTGAACCAAGTGGTGTGGGACCTGATGGTTGAGGGTTGATAACTGTTCCTGAACCTGGTGGTGTGGGACCTGATGGTTGAAGGGAGATAACTGTTTCCTGAACCTGCTGGTGTGGGTCCTTATGATGGACTGGTGATAACTGTTCCTGAACCTGGTGGTGTGGGACCTGATGGTTGAGGGGTGCTAACTGTTCCTGAACCTGGTGGTGTGGGACCCGATGGTTGAGGGGTGATAACTGTTCCTGAACCTGGTGCAGTGGGACCTGTTGGTTGAGGGGTGATAACTGTTCCAGAACCTGGTGGTGTGGGACCTGATGTTTGAGGGGTGATAACTGTTCCTGAATCTGGTGGTGTGGGACCTGATGTTTGAGGGGTGATAACTGTTCCTGAACCTGGTGCTGTGGGACCTGATGTTTGAGGGGAGTTAACTGTTCCTGAACCTGGTGCTGTGGAACCTGATAGTTGAGATGTGATAACCGTTGCTGAACCTGGTGGTGTGGGACTTGATGGTTGAGGGGTGATAACTGTTCCTCAACCTTGTGGTATGGGACCTGATGGTTGAGGGGTGATAACTGTTCCTGAATCTGGTGGTGTGGGATCTGATGGTTGAGGGGTGATAACTGTTCCTGCACCTGGTGCAGTGGGACCTGATGGTTGAGGGGTGATAACTGTTCCTGAACCTGGTGCAGTGGGACCTGATGGTTGAGGGGTGATAAATGTTCCAGAACCTGGTGGCGTGGGACCTGATGTTTCAGGGGTGATAACTGTTCCTGAACCTGTTTGTGTCGGACCTGATGGTTGAGGGGTGTTAACTGTTCCAGAACCTGGTGGTGTGGGACCTGATGTTTCAGGGGTGATAACTGTTACTGAACCTGGTTGTGTCGGACCTGATGGCTGAGGGGTGATAACTGTTCCTGAACATGATGATGTGGGACATGATGGTTGAGGGGTGATAACTGTTCCTGAACCAGGTGGTGTGGGACCTGATGTTTGAGGGGTGATAACTGTTCCTGAACCTGGTGGTGTGGGACCTGATGTATGAGGGGTGATAACTGTTCCTGAACCTGGTGGTGTGGGATCTGATGGTTGAGGGGAGTTAACTGTTCCTGAACCTGGTGATGTGGGACCTGATAGTTGAGAGGTGATAACCGTTGCTGAACCTGGTGGTGTGGGACTTGATGGTTGAGGGGTGATAACTGTTCCTGAACCTGATGGTGTGGGTCCCGATGGTTGAGGGGTGATAACTGTTCCTCAACCTTGTGGTATGGGACCTGATGGTTGAGGGGTGATAACTGTTCCTGAATCTGGTGGTGTGGGATCTGATGGTTGAGGGGTGATAACTGTTCCTGCACCTGGTGCAGTGGGACCTGATGGTTGAGGGGTGATAACTGTTCCTGAACCTGGTGCAGTGGGACCTGATGGTTGAGGGGTGATAAATGTTCCAGAACCTGGTGGCGTGGGACCTGATGTTTCAGGGGTGATAACTGTTCCTGAACCTGTTTGTGTCGGACCTGATGGTTGAGGGGTGTTAACTGTTCCAGAACCTGGTGGTGTGGGACCTGATGTTTCAGGGGTGATAACTGTTCCTGAACCTGGTTGTGTCGGACCTGATGGCTGAGGGGTGATAACTGTTCTTGAACCTGGTGGTGTGGGGCATGATGGTTGAGGGGTGATAACTGTTCCTGAACCTGGTGCTGTGGGACCTGATTGTTGAGGGGTGATAACTGTTCCTGAACCTGGTGCTGTGGGACCTGATTGTTGAGGGGTGATAACTGTTCCTGAACCTGGTGGTGCTGGACCTGATGGTTGAGGGGTGTTAACTGTTCCTGAACCTGGTGATGTGGGACCTGATGGTTGAGGAGTGATAACTGTTCCTGAACCTGATGATGTGGGACCTGATGGTTGAGGGGTGATAACTGTTCCTGAACCAGGTGGTGTGGGACCTGATGTTTGAGGGGTGATAACTGTTCCTGAACCTGGTGGTGTGGGACCTGATGGTTGAGGGGGGATAACTGTTCCTGAACCTGGTGGTGTGGGACCTCATGGTTTAGGGGTGATAACTGTTCCTGAACCTGGTGTTGTGTGACCTGATGGTTGAGGGGTGATAACTGTCCCTGAACCTGGTGGTGTAGGACCTGATGATTGAGGGGTGATAACTTTTCCTGAACCTTGTGCTGTGGGACCTGATGGTTGAGGGGTGCTAACCATTCCTGATCCTGGTGCTGTGGGTCCTGATGGTTGAGTGGTGATAACCGTTCCAGAGCCTGGTGGTGTGGGACCTGATGGTTGAGGGGTGATAACTTTTCCTGACCCTTGTGCTGTGGGACCTGATGGTTGAGGGGGGTTAACTGTTCCTGAACCCGGTGGTGTGGGACCTCATGGTTGAGGGGTGATAACTGTTCCTGAACCTGGTGGTGTGGGACCTGATGGTTGATGGGTGATAACTGTCCCTGAACCTGGTTCTGTGGGACCTGATGGTTGAGGGGTGATAACTTTTCCTGAACCTGGTGGTGTGGGACCTGATGGTTGAGGGGTGATAACCATTCCTGATCCTGGTGCTGTGGGACCTGATGTTTGAAGGGTGATAACTGTTCCTGAACCTGGTGATGTGGGACCTGAGGCTCCTGTACCTTCCTTCTGATGACAGCAGTGAGATGAGAACATGTCCTGGGTGGTGGGAGTCCTTCATGATGGATCCTCCTTTCCTATGACAGCACCCCCTTTAGATGTGCTCAGTGCTGGAGAGGGCTTTAGCTATTACAGACCTAGCTATATCCATGACTTTTATACAACTTTCCATTCAAGGGCATTGGTGTTTCCATACCTGATGTGGAGCAGCCGGTCATTACATTGTCCTCTACACATCTTTAGGAGTTTGTCAAGGTTTTAGATGTCAGAATCTTGGCAAACCTCTGAGGAAGTAGAGATGCTGCCGTGCTTTCTTCATAATTGTACTTACAGAACATGCTGAAACCAGGACAGATCCGCTGAAATTATAACACTGAGGAATTTAACGTTGCTGACCCTCCCCACCTCTAATCCCTCCCCCCACCCATGAGATTTGGCTCGTGGCCTTTCCTGCTCTTGAAGTCAATAATCAGCTCCTTCATCTTGCTGACACTGAGTGAGAGGTTCTTGCTGTGACGCTACTCAGCCAGATTTTCAATCTACCTCCTATATGCTGATTCAGAGGTGTCGTCAGCAAACTTGAACATGGTATTGGGGCTGTGCTTAGCCACACAGTCATAGGTGTAAAGCAAGTAGAGCGGGGGGCTAAGCATACAG
This sequence comes from Hypanus sabinus, assembly GCF_030144855.1. NCBI lineage: Eukaryota > Metazoa > Chordata > Chondrichthyes > Myliobatiformes > Dasyatidae > Hypanus > Hypanus sabinus. The sequence continues at coordinate 4,341,025 of NC_082728.1, forward strand.
ACCTGCGATGAGCCTGTGCTAATGGAGAGTGTAGAGATGTTTTGCCAATTCGATCTGACTGGGGCCTGCAAGGGAGAAAATTGAGGATCCAACTGCACAAGAAGGTATCAAGGCCACAGTTTTAAAGCTTACTGATTAGTTTTGAGGGGATGATGGTTTTGAATGCTCAGCTGTAGTCGATAAAGAACATCTTGATGTATGTACCTTTGCTGACCACATGGTCCAGGGTTGAGTGAAGAGCCAATGAAGTGACATCTGTTGTAGACCTGTTGTGATGGAGCAGATCCAAGTTGCTCTTTAGGCAGGAGTTAATACCTTTCCACTCTCTTCTCCTGTCAGATTCCTTCTTCTCCAACCCATTATCTTTCCCTCCTACTTCACCTGACCCATCACATTCTGGCTTGTCCTTCTTCCCCTCCCCCCATTTTTTTATTCAAAGGTTCAAGTTTCAAAGGTCAAATTTAACGTCAAAGAAATGTATACAATATACATCCTGAAAATGCATTTTCTTCGCAAACATCCACAAAAACAGAGAAGTGCCTCAAAGAATGAACGACCGTTAAACGTGAGAACTGCAAAGCCCCCCAGCTCCCCCTACCATGCGTAAGTGGTGGTGAGCAACAATTCCCCACCCCCATCGGCAAAACAACGCGGACACGCTACTGAGCACAAGCGTGAGCTAAGCAATAGCAAAGACACAGACCAAAGTTACTTCAAAGGCTTTGCATTTCATCCGGACTTCGACAACCCACAGGTTCTCTCTCTCCCTGGTCTTTGGGTCCACAGCGAAAGATTTTCCAGCCTCCCCAACGACACACAAGCTTCCTGCCCTGCCACCGACCCTTGATCCGCCCATCTCCAGATCCCTGACACAATGGAGACTCTCAGGCCAAACCCTTGGCCTGTCGAATAACGGCCAGTCGTAGAACCCCGAGAACAGGTCCCATTCCCACAAAGAACCAACGCCTGTGTGTTAGGCCAGGTCGGGTTCTTCAAAAGATCCCTGACAGGGAAAAATAGAGATATTAAAGGTAGAAGTAGAGCTGTTCCCAAAGATGCAAGCAAGGGAGTCGCTGTTAGGCACCATCATTTCTCCTAAGCTCTGGTTATTCCCCCTTAATTTCTAGTCCTGTTGAAGGGTCTCAGCCCAAAGCATCAGCAGTTTATTCATTTCCGTGGATGCTGCCTCACCTATTGAGTTCCAGCATTTTGTGTGCATTGCTCTGGTTTTCCAGCAACTGCAGACTCTCTTGTGCAAACAATGACCTATTGCTTTCTTCTCAGTCCACCATCCATGACCCATTCCATCCTGCCAGGTGAAGTATTTCACCAATTTAGCATGTGGCACTCAGAGCTCCCAATATGGTCTTCCTTACATCAAAGAAACTTGGGTCATCTCTTTGCAGAATACCTCCATTCTGTCTATGAAAGAACCACCCACTCTGAGAGAACAAACGATGTGGGATGCTTTGAAAAGCGACACAGTCCAAGGACGTGCTGGGGACAGCCCGCAAGTGTGGCTATGCTTCTGATGCCAATGTAGCATGTCCACACTTCACTAACTTCAACACACGTTTCAGGAAAATAGGAGGAAACCCTCACAGTCACAGACTGAACGTGCAAACTCCTTACTGACAATTACTGATGCTGTAATGTTCAAAGCTTGAATTTAACATCACAGAATGTATACAGTATACAATCCGAAATTCTTACTCTTCACAGACATCCTCGAAACAGGAGAAAACCCCAAAGAATGAATGACAGGAGACATCAAAGCCCTCTCACCCCAACCCATGCACAGGCAGCAGCAAAAACAACAACCCTCCCCCTCTACCTTCCCCTACTTGCCCCAGCAAAAACAGCCACCATGCAAGAAGCAATAGCAAACCCCCAGAGATCATGATCTAGAGTCCACGAAAGCTTCAACATCTCAGATAGGCTCTCTCTCTCCTGCAACAGACGAGAGGAAGACCTACAGCTCACTGTTTCAAAGTTACAATCTGCAGTGTCACTTATTCGAGTTCCCCAGATTCAAGGGCCAGCGGACTCTCACTCACCATCAAGAGAGAGAGTGTGTGTGGGGGTCTTCTTTCTTTTGACAGCAGCCTGCACTGTTATCCTGATGTTTCAGTCTCTCTCGACGCTTCAGTGGGTGAAACCAGCGAGGAATCGGGTCGTCTCCAAATGTGCATGTCTTCCAGGCCACACCTGAGGATAACAAACACACCAGGCCATTCGGTGAGTTCCGAGAGTGAGAACCCACTGCCGTGAGGAACCACAGTTTGAGTGTAACCGTAGATCATTGACAGGACCCCAGCTACTTTGAAAAGGGGAAAAAAAACACACTGAAAGAGAAGAAACTAAGCTGTTTCGCGGACGAACTGTAAGTCTCCCAGGTCCAGAATAACATCTGGCGCCATCTTTAGGTCCTCCCACTCAGTTAAAGTGTTATGTTAAGCACTACGCCACTGGCCACTTGTCTGCATTCAAAGCTTTAATGAATATCCAAATTGATAATCTCCATTTGATGAGTGACACGTTAGAGAGCTGCTGCGAGATAAAGAATCCCACATCTTGCAAAAACCATTTCTTCCTTCCTAAAGTGTCCGCCCTCCTGACTTGCCCAGAACAGATGAATCATGCATTTTAGATTTAGCAAACCTCATATAATTAGAGAAATTATTACTTCTCAAAAAAAGATGGCAACACTTTCAGCAAGGTCAAAAATCCAATCTTGCTCTATGCTTATGGAAATTGGCAACATTCAGACATAAATTATCTTAATCTGTAGATTGCAATATTTAATTAGATCCAAAAATTGAAGGCAACATAATATTTCAAATTTACAGTTTCTAAGACAGTGATTTCTGATGCCTGGGTTAATGAAGACTTTTCTTCTATTAAAACTGCATTTTAATCACCCTTCCAGCAGCTCCAGTGGTTCGGTCACATGTATATATACATAGCCAGAAGGATCCTAGCCAAGTTAAAGCCAATGGGATTCCGGAAGAAGAGTCTTCACTGATCGAGTTGCCACCGATAACAGAAAGGAGAACCGTTGTAAGAACAGTAAGATCAATCACTCTAGCTCTGGGAAACAGAGATGCTGTCCTTCAGAGGAATATCCTAGACCCAACCACCAGTTTCAGAAAAGCATTTTCTTTCCCCTGGCCAGAAGATAAAGTATTCACTGACGATTTCAATATTGATATCATTTTCAAAGATACAGACAACACACCATGCAAGAACAGAAGGAAGTAGGAAGAGGAGTAGGCCACTCAGCCTATCAAGCCTTCCCTGCCATTCAATAGGAGCATTGCTGATCTATGCTGGCCTCAATTTCTCTTTAGTACCATTCCCTATAACCCTTCTTTGCTCGATCTTACAATTATTTATCGATCACCACATTAAATATATTTAATTATGTGCCCTCCACCACTTTGGGAGAAGACAATTTCAGAGATTCAACCCCCTGTGAGAAAATAAGTATCAATTCCCACTGTTCTGTGCGTTTTTACCAGTAGTGGAAATAACTCAGCATTTCATAGTTCAAAGTTCAAAGGAAGTTTATTATCAAAGTATGCATTTGTACTGTATACTTCTGTGTACTGTCTCTTCTTGGAAACATTCACAGAAATATAATTCAATATTTATCCTGTCAAACCCCCATATGTTTGAATAAAGTTATCACTCATTCTTTTGAGCTCCAAAGAATACCAAGCCAAACTGAAAGGACAACGTTCTCATCGCAGGAATTAACCATGTGAGCCACAATAGTGACTGCCACTATTGTTACAGAATCTGGTTTGTGTAAGGGATTCCAGACTGGGCACAGTAGTTCAGGTGTAGCCTCGCAAACGCCTTGTACCAAAGTCATAAAATCCTTAAACTTCAACATGCTGTTTGCCTTCTTAAATACCTGTAGCACCTTTAACATTTTAACTGGTTGCTCATTATAGGAAGGATCTGGAAGATGCAGAAAAGATTTACCAGGGTGCTGACTGGATTAGAGAGCACGCCTTATGCAGAAAGGTTAAGGCTTTTGTCTTCAGACCGAAAGATTAGAGGTGTACAAGATGATAAGAGGTATTGATCAAGTGGACAGCTGGGGACTTTTTCCTAGAGCAGAAATGGCTAAATTGAGCAGGAATAACTTGAAGGTGATTGAACATAGAACATAGAAATCTACAGCACATTACAGGCCCTTCAGCCTACAATGTTGTACCGACCATGTAACCTACTCTAGAAACTGCCTAGACTTTTCCTACCACACAGCCCTCTGTTTTTCTAAGCTCCATGTACCTATCTAAGAGTCTCCTAAAAGACCCTATTGTATCCGCCTCTACCATCATTGCTGGCAGTGCATTCCACACACCCACCACTCTCTGTGTGAAAAACTTACCTCTGACATCCCCCTTGTTCCGACTTCCAAGCACCTTAAAGCTGTGCCCTCTCGTGTTAACCATTTCAGCCCTGGGAAAAAGCCTCTGACTATCCACACGGTCAATGCCTCTCATCATCTTATACACCTCTATCAGGTCACTTCTCATCCTCCAACACTCCAAGGAGAAAAAGCTAAGTTCACTCAACTTATTCACATAAGGTACACCCTCCAATTGAGGCAACATCCTTGTAGACCTCCTCTACACTCTCTCTATAGTATCCACATCCTTCCTGCAGTGAGGTGACCACAACTGAGCACAGTGGGGACTGACTACTTGGAGTTCTGTGTAGGGGAATATAGAGGAAAGTATAGGGGAACATAAGAGGTAAGTTATTTTTAATCAGAGTGGAGGGTGTGTGGAACACTGCCAGGGGTGGTGGTGGAGGCAAATCCATCAGGGATATTTTAGAGATTTTTAGATAGGCACACGGGTGATAGATAACTGGAGGGTAATGTTCAAGATTGTTATTCTTCAGTACACAAGCGCAACAGAGAATAAAATGTTTGTTACTCCGGATCTGATGCACAATCAACAGAAATATGAAACACAGTGTACCTGTAACTGCTATAGACACTGACAGGTTGTGCATGTACAGTAGGTGATCTGCACGTAGTGGTGTCTACTTTCTGAAGAGGTGGAAGGGAGCTGGTCTAAGCACGCGCACACTCAGCACTTTCTACACGTGCATCCTAACCTCCTGCAAAACTGTGCGGTGTGGACTGCACTGCGTGTACAGCAGGGTAAGGTTAGTTAAAACTCTCCAATGCATCACCGGTACACGCCTTCCCACCACCATCACACGAACAATCAGTTCTCACTTTATTAGGTACACAGACTGGTCTCTACCGGTCTGGACCCAGAGTGGTCTTTACAGGACTGGACACAGACTGGTCTCTACTGGACTGGACCCTGAGTGGTCTTTACAGGTCTGGACACAGACTGGTTGCTACTGGACTGGAGACCGAGTGGTCACTGCACGACTGGACCCAGAGTGATCTCTACGGGACTGGTCCCAGAGTTGTGACTACAGGACTGGACCCAGAGTGGTCTCTACTGAACTGGACCCAGAGTGGTCTCTACTGGACTGGACACAGAGTGGTCTCTACTGGACTGGACCCAGAGTGGACTCTACAGGACTGGACCCAGAGTGGTCTCTACTGGACTGGACACAGACTGGTCTCTACTGGACTGGACCCAGACTGGTCTCTACTGGACTGGACCCAGACTGGTCTCTACTGGACTGGACCCTGAGAGGTCTCTACAGGACTGGACCCAGAGTTGGTCTCTACTGGACTGGACCCAGAATGGTCTCTACTGGACTGGACCCAGAGTGGTCTTTACAGGACTGGACCCAAACTGGTCTCTACCGGACTGGACCCAGAGTGGTCTCTACTGGACTGGACCCAGAGTGGTCTTTACAGGTCTGGACACAGACTGGTCGCTACTGGACTGGACACAGAGTGGTCTCTGCAGGACTGGACCCAGAGTGGTCTCTACTGGAATGGACCCAGAGTGGTCTCTACTGGAATGGACCCAGAGTGGTCTTTACAGGTCTGGACACAGACTGGTCGCTACTGGACTGGACACAGAGTGGTCTCTGCAGGACTGGACCCAGAGGGGTCTCTACGGGACTGGACCCAGAGTGGTCTCTACAGGACTGGACCCAGAGTGGTCTTTACAGGACTGGACCCAGAGTGGTCTCTACTGAACTGGACCCAGAGGGGTCTCTACTGAACTGGACCCAGAGTGGTCTCTACTGGACTGGACACAGAGTGGTCTCTACTGGACTGGACCCAGAGTGGACTCTACAGGACTGGACCCAGAGTGGTCTCTACTGGACTGGACACAGACTGGTCTCTACTGGACTGGACCCAGACTGGTCTCTACTGGACTGGACCCAGACTGGTCTCTACTGGACTGGACCCTGAGAGGTCTCTACAGGACTGGACCCAGAGTTGGTCTCTACTGGACTGGACCCAGAATGGTCTCTACTGGACTGGACCCAGAGTGGTCTTTACAGGACTGGACCCAAACTGGTCTCTACCGGACTGGACCCAGAGTGGTCTCTACTGGACTGGACCCAGAGTGGTCTCTACGGGACTGGGCCCAGAGTGGTCACTACAGGAGTGGACCCAGAGTGGTCTCTACTGGACTGGATCCAGAGTAGTCTCTACAGGACTGGACCCAGAGTGGTCTCTACAGGACTGGACACAGACTGGTCTCTACTGGACAGGACCCTGAGTGGTCTCTACTGGACTGGGCCCAGAGTGGTCTCAACTGGACTTGACCCAGAGTGGTCTCTACTGGAATGGACCCAGAGTGGTCACTACCGGACTGGACCCAGATTGGTCACTACAGGACTGGGCCCAGCGTGGTCTCTACAGGAGTGGACCCAGAGTGGTCTCTGCAGGACTGGGCCCAGAGTGGTCTCTACTGGACTGGACCCAGAGTGGTCACTACAGGACTGGACCCAGATTGGTCACTACAGGACTGGGCCCAGCGTGGTCTCTACTGGACCAGACCCAGAGTGGTCACTACAGGAATGGACCCAGAGTGGTCTCTAGTGGACTGGACCCAGAGTGGTCTCTACTGGACCAGACCCAGAGTGGTCTCTACTGGACGGGACCCAGAGTGGTCTCTACTGGACCGGACCAAGAGTGGTCTCTACTGGACGGGACCCAGAGTGGTCACTACGGGACTGGACCCAGAGTGGTCTCTACTGGACTGGACCCAGAGTGGTCACTACAGGACTGGACCCAGAGTGATCTCTATAGGAGTGGTCTAAATTTATCTTTACAAGGGTAGACCATCCACTTTTAGGTTCAGTGTGTTGTGCATTCAGAGATGCTCTGCAACACACCACTGTTGTAACACATGATTATTTGAGTTACTGTCAGCCTGAGCCCATTTGTCCATTCTCCTCTGACCTCTCTCATCAACCGGGCAATTCACCCACAGAACTGCTGCTCCCTGGATATGTTGTCTTTATTTTCTCTGTAAAATTTAGAGACTGTTTTGTTTGAAAATTCCAGGAGCAGCGTTTCCTGAGATACTCCATCAACCCCATCTGGCACCAACAATCATTCCATGGTCAAAGTCACTTAGATCACGTTTCTCCCCCATTCTGATGTTTGACATGAACAACAATTGAACCACTTGACCGTGTCTGTGTGCTTTTATGCATTGAGTTGCTGGCTCATGATAGGCTGAGTAGATATTTACATTAATGAGCAGGTGTACGTGTGTCCCTGATAAAGTGGCCACTGAGTGTATACAGGAAGGAGTAGGAGGGAAAATGAGATTGTCAAGCATGTGAGGAGCAGTGGGCACAGCCGGGTGTGGAAAGCTGTTGGTTGTGTGCTGTGTGTGATGGACGGGGAAGTCCAAAGGCGGGGGAAGAGTAAGGCGCTGACCTGAAGCCTGAGGGCTTCTGGGAAGAGTGAAGCGCAGAGGGGAAGAGGCAGAAGGCTGCTGGGAGAAAATCCCACCAGACACCAGCAGCAGAGGGGGAGGCATTGACTGCATGGTTACTATGTGAATAATTAGTACAGAGACGCTTTACAAAAGCAAGCCCTGTCACAGTCCCCACTGGAAATAGAATGTCTGTCTCCGGTCTCCATCCTTCACACCAACATAGTTCTCTAAAGATGAGCTGAGAGAGACCAAGTAACACATAGCAATCCTTCACATTGTGCTGTGCAAGGAATACACTGCTGAATGAACCCCGGATGCTGTTACTGAAATATTTTCTTACTGTTCTCAGAGGCATTCGGCTCACTCAGATGTATCTCACAAAGGCATGCATTGAACAATAGATCATCGAGCAATGCAGACCCTATGGCCCAGAGTGAGCCAAATACAGGAATTCAATTCCAATCACTGCCGCTCGAGAGCCGTACACTTACAACTATGACAACATACCCAAACTCCAAATCAATTATCAACAGAATCCTGCTTAAATGTCATTGAACTGAAATTTTAATCTATTCCCTTCACCAAAGTTGCTCCCTGACCTGCAGATTAACCAGATTCCGGAGGTGCTGTATTTCAGTAAATTCAGTGCAGCGATCAGTAATCCTCCCATCTCTTCTACATTAATCAATAATCCTCCCATCTCTTCTACAGGATCAGTAATCCTCCCATCACTTCTACATTAATCAGTAATCCTCCCATCTCTTCTACAGGATCAGTAATCCTCCCATCTCTTCTACATTAATCAGTAATCCTCCCATCTCTTCTACAGGATCAGTAATCCTCCCATCTCTTCTACATGAAACAGTAATCCTCCCATCTCTTCTACATTAATCAGTAATCCTCCCATCACTTCCACAGGATCAGTAATCCTCCCATCTCTTCTACATTAATCAGTAATCCTCCCATCACTTCTACAGGATCAGTAATCCTCCCATCTCTTCTACAGGGATCAGTAATCTTCCCATCTCTTCCACAGGATCAGTAATCCTCCCATCTCTTCTACAGGATCAGTAATCCTCCCATCTCTTCTACAGGATCAGTAATCCTGCCATCTCTTCTACAGGATCAGTAATCTTCCCATCTCTTCCACAGGAACAGTAATCCTCCCATCTCTTTTACAGTGATCAGTAATCCTCCCATCACTTCCACAGGATCAGTAATCCTCCCATCTCTTCTACATTAATCAGTAATCCTCCCATCACTTCTACAGGATCAGTAATCCTCCCATCTCTTCTACAGGGATCAGTAATCTTCCCATCTCTTCCACAGGATCAGTAATCCTCCCATCTCTTCTACAGGATCAGTAATCCTGCCATCTCTTCTACAGGATCAGTAATCTTCCCATCTCTTCTACAGGATCAGTAATCCTCCCATCTCTTCTACAGGACCAGTAATCCTCCCATCTCTTCTACAGGATCAGTAATCCTCCCATCTCATCTACAGGATCAGTAATCCTCCCATCTCTTCTACATAAATCAGTAATCCTCCCATCTCTTCTACATTAATCAGTAATCCTCCCATCACTTCCACAGGATCAGTAATCCTCCCATCTCTTCTATATTAATCAGTAATCCTCCCATCACTTCTACAGGATCAGTAATCCTCCCATCTCTTCTACAGGGATCAGTAATCTTCCCATCTCTTCTACAGGATCAGTAATCCTCCCATCTCTTCTACAGGGATCAGTAATCTTCCCATCTCTTCCACAGGATCAGTAATCCTCCCATCTCTTCTACATTAATCAGTAATCCTCCCATCACTTCCACAGGATCAGTAATCCTCCCATCTCTTCTACATTAATCAGTAATCCTCCCATCACTTCCACAGGATCAGTAATCCTCCCATCTCTTCTACATTAATCAGTAATCCTCCCATCACTTCCACAGGATCAGTAATCCTCCCATCTCTTCTACATTAATCAGTAATCCTCCCATCACCTACAGGATCAGTAATCTTCCCATCTCTTCCACAGAATCAGTAATCCTCCCATCTCCTCTACAGGATCAGTAATCCTCCCATCTCTTCTACAGGATCAGTAATCCTCCCATCTCTTCTACAGGACCAGTAATCCTCCCATCTCTTCTACAGGATCAGTAATCCTCCCATCTCTTCTACAGGATCAGTAATCTTCCCATCTCTTCCACAGGATCAGTAATCCACCCATCTCTTCTACAGGATCAGAAATCCTCCCATCTCTTCTACAGTGATCAGTAATCCTCCCATCTCTTCTACAGGATCAGTAATCCTCCCATCTCTTCTACAGGATCAGTAATCCTCCCATCTCATCTACAGGATCAGTAATCCTCCCATCTCTTCCAAAGGATCAGTAATCCTCCCATCTCTTCTAAAGGATCAGGAATCCTCCCATCTCCTCCACAGGATCAGTAATCCTCCCATCTCTTCTACATTAATCAGTAATCCTCCCATCACTTCTACAGGATCAGTAATCCTCCCATCTCTTCTACAGGGATCAGTAATCTTCCCATCTCTTCCACAGGATCAGTAATCCTCCCATCTCTTCTACAGGATCAGTAATCCTGCCATCTCTTCTACAGGATCAGTAATCTTCCCATCACTTCTACAGGATCAGTAATCCTCCCATCTCTTCTACAGGAGTAGTAATCCTCCCATCTCTTCTACAGTGATCAGTAATCCTCCCATCTCTTCTACAGGATCAGTAATCCTCCCATCTCTTCTACAGGACCAGTAATCCTCCCATCTCTTCTACAGGATCAGTAATCCTCCCATCTCATCTACAGGATCAGTCATCCTCCCATCTCTTCTACATAAATCAGTAATCCTCCCATCTCTTCTACATTAATCAGTAATCCTCCCATCACTTCCACAGGATCAGTAATCCTCCCATCTCTTCTATATTAATCAGTAATCCTCCCATCACTTCTACAGGATCAGTAATCCTCCCATCTCTTCTACAGGGATCAGTAATCTTCCCATCTCTTCTACAGGATCAGTAATCCTCCCATCTCTTCTACAGGAATCAGTAATCTTCCCATCTCTTCCACAGGATCAGTAATCCTCCCATCTCTTTTACAGTGATCAGTAATCCTCCCATCACTTCCACAGGATCAGTAATCCTCCCATCTCTTCTACATTAATCAGTAGTCCTCCCATCACTTCCACAGGATCAGTAATCCTCCCATCTCTTCTACATTAATCAGTAATCCTCCCATCACTTCCACAGGATCAGTAATCCTCCCATCTCTTCTACATTAATCAGTAATCCTCCCATCACTTCCACAGGATCAGTAATCCTCCCATCTCTTCTACATTAATCAGTAATCCTCCCATCACTTCTACAGGATCAGTAATCTTCCCATCTCTTCCACAGAATCAGTAATCCTCCCATCTCCTCTACAGGATCAGTAATCCTCCCATCTCTTCTACAGGATCAGTAATCCTCCCATCTCTTCTACAGGATCAGTAATCTTCCCATCTCTTCCACAGGATCAGTAATCCACCCATCTCTTCTACAGGATCAGGAATCCTCCCATCTCTTCTACAGTGATCAGTAATCCTCCCATCTCTTCTACAGGATCAGTAATCCTCCCATCTCTTCTACGGGATCAGTAATCCTCCCATCTCTTCTACAGGGATCAGTAATCTTCCCATCTCTTCCACAGGATCAGTAATCCTCCCATCTCTTCTACAGGATCAGGAATCCTCCCATCTCTTCTACAGGAGTAGTAATCCTCCCATCTCTTCTACAGTGATCAGTAATCCTCCCATCTCTTCTACAGGATCAGTAATCCTCCCATCTCTTCTACAGGACCAGTAATCCTCCCATCTCTTCTACAGGATCAGTAATCCTCCCATCTCATCTACAGGATCAGTAATCCTCCCATCTCTTCCACAGGGTCTGTAATCCCCTCTCCTCCACAGGATCAGTAATCCTCCCATCTCTTCCAAAGGATCAGTAATCCTCCCATCTCTTCTAAAGGATCAGGAATCCTCCCATCTCCTCCACAGGATCAGTGATCCTCCCATCTTTTCTACATTGATCAGTAATCCTCCCATCTCTTCTATATTGTTCAGTAATCCTCCCATCTCTTCTACATTGATCAGTAATCCTCCCATCTCTTCTATACTGATCAGTAATCCTCCCATCTCTTCCACAGGATCAGTAATCCTCCCATCTCTTTTACAGTGATCAGTAATCCTCCCATCTCCTCCACAGGATCAATAATCCTCCCATTTCCTTCACAGGATCAGTAGTCCTCCCATCTCTTCTACATTGATCAGTAATCCTCCCATCTCTTCTATACTGATCTGTAATCCTCCCATCTCTTCTACAGGATCAGTAATCCTCCCATCTCCTCCACAGGATCAGTAATCCTCCCATCTCCTCCACAGTATCAGTAATCCTCCCAATTCCTCCACAGGATCAGTAATCCTCACATCTCTTCTACATTAATCAGTAATCCTCCCATCACTTCCACAGGATCAGTAATCCTCCCATCTCTTCTACATTAATCAGTAATCCTCCCATCTCTTCTACAGGATCAGTAATCCTCCCATCTCTTCCAAAGGATCAGTAATCCTCCCATCTCTTCTAAAGGATCAGGAATCCTCCCATCTCCTCCACAGGATCAGTGATCCTCCCATCTTTTCTACATTGATCAGTAATCCTCCCATCTCTTCTATACTGATCAGTAATCCTCCCATCTCTTCTACAGGGATCAGTAATCTTCCCATCTCTTCCACAGGATCAGTAATCCTCCCATCTCTTCTACAGGATCAGTAATCCTCCCATCTCTTCTACAGGAGTAGTAATCCTCCCATCTCTTCTACAGTGATCAGTAATCCTCCCATCTCTTCTACAGGATCAGTAATCCTCCCATCTCTTCTACATTGATCAGTAATCCTCCCATCTCTTCTATACTGATCTGTAATCCTCCCATCTCTTCTACAGGATCAGTAATCCTCCCATCTCCTCCACAGGATCAGTAATCCTCCCATCTCCTCCACAGTATCAGTAATCCTCCCAATTCCTCCACAGGATCAGTAATCCTCACATCTCTTCTACATTAATCAGTAATCCTCCCATCACTTCCACAGGATCAGTAATCCTCCCATCTCTTCTACATTAATCAGTAATCCTCCCATCACTTCCACAGGATCAGTAATCCTCCCATCTCTTCTACATTAATCAGTAATCCTCCCATCACTTCCACAGGATCAGTAATCCTCCCATCTCTTCTACATTAATCAGTAATCCTCCCATCACTTCCACAGGATCAGTAATCCTCCCATCTCTTCTACATTAATCAGTAATCCTCCCATCTCTTCTACAGGATCAGGAATCCTCCCATCTCTTCCAAAGGATCAGTAATCCTCCCATCTCTTCTAAAGGATCAGGAATCCTCCCATCTCCTCCACAGGATCAGTGATCCTCCCATCTTTTCTACATTGATCAGTAATCCTCCCATCTCTTCTATACTGATCAGTAATCCTCCCATCTCTTCTACAGGGATCAGTAATCTTCCCATCTCTTCCACAGGATCAGTAATCCTCCCAACTCTTCTACAGGATCAGTAATCCTGCCATCTCTTCTACAGGATCAGTAATCTTCCCATCTCTTCTACAGGATCAGGAATCCTCCCATCTCTTCTACAGGAGTAGTAATCCTCCCATCTCTTCTACAGTGATCAGTAATCCTCCCATCTCTTCTACGGGATCAGTAATCCTCCCATCTCTTCTACAGGGATCAGTAATCTTCCCATCTCTTCCACAGGATCAGTAATCCTCCCATCTCTTCTACAGGATCAGGAATCCTCCCATCTCTTCTACAGGAGTAGTAATCCTCCCATCTCTTCTACAGTGATCAGTAATCCTCCCATCTCTTCTACAGGATCAGTAATCCTCCCATCTCTTCTACAGGACCAGTAATCCTCCCATCTCTTCTACAGGATCAGTAATCCTCCCATCTCATCTACAGGGTCAGTAATCCTCCCATCTCTTCCACAGGGTCTGTAATCCCCTCTCCTCCACAGGATCAGTAATCCTCCCATCTCTTCCAAAGGATCAGTAATCCTCCCATCTCTTCTAAAGGATCAGGAATCCTCCCATCTCCTCCACAGGATCAGTGATCCTCCCATCTTTTCTACATTGATCAGTAATCCTCCCATCTCTTCTATATTGTTCAGTAATCCTCCCATCTCTTCTACATTGATCAGTAATCCTCCCATCTCTTCTATACTGATCAGTAATCCTCCCATCTCTTCCACAGGATCAGTAATCCTCCCATCTCTTTTACAGTGATCAGTAATCCTCCCATCTCCTCCACAGGATCAATAATCCTCCCATTTCCTTCACAGGATCAGTAGTCCTCCCATCTCTTCTACATTGATCAGTAATCCTCCCATCTCTTCTATACTGATCTGTAATCCTCCCATCTCTTCTACAGGATCAGTAATCCTCCCATCTCCTCCACAGGATCAGTAATCCTCCCATCTCCTCCACAGTATCAGTAATCCTCCCAATTCCTCCACAGGATCAGTAATCCTCACATCTCTTCTACATTAATCAGTAATCCTCCCATCACTTCCACAGGATCAGTAATCCTCCCATCTCTTCTACATTAATCAGTAATCCACCCATCACTTCCACAGGATCAGTAATACTCCCATCTCTTCTACATTAATCAGTAATCCTCCCATCACTTCCACAGGATCAGTAATCCTCCCATCTCTTCTACATTAATCAGTAATCCTCCCATCTCTTCTACAGGATCAGTAATCCTCCCATCTCTTCCAAAGGATCAGTAATCCTCCCATCTCTTCTAAAGGATCAGGAATCCTCCCATCTCCTCCACAGGATCAGTGATCCTCCCATCTTTTCTACATTGATCAGTAATCCTCCCATCTCTTCTATACTGATCAGTAATCCTCCCATCTCTTCTACAGGGATCAGTAATCTTCCCATCTCTTCCACAGGATCAGTAATCCTCCCATCTCTTCTACAGGATCAGTAATCCTCCCATCTCTTCTACAGGAGTAGTAATCCTCCCATCTCTTCTACAGTGATCAGTAATCCTCCCATCTCTTCTACAGGATCAGTAATCCTCCCATCTCTTCTACATTGATCAGTAATCCTCCCATCTCTTCTATACTGATCTGTAATCCTCCCATCTCTTCTACAGGATCAGTAATCCTCCCATCTCCTCCACAGGATCAGTAATCCTCCCATCTCCTCCACAGTATCAGTAATCCTCCCAATTCCTCCACAGGATCAGTAATCCTCACATCTCTTCTACATTAATCAGTAATCCTCCCATCACTTCCACAGGATCAGTAATCCTCCCATCTCTTCTACATTAATCAGTAATCCTCCCATCACTTCCACAGGATCAGTAATCCTCCCATCTCTTCTACATTAATCAGTAATCCTCCCATCACTTCCACAGGATCAGTAATCCTCCCATCTCTTCTACATTAATCAGTAATCCTCCCATCACTTCCACAGGATCAGTAATCCTCCCATCTCTTCTACATTAATCAGTAATCCTCCCATCTCTTCTACAGGATCAGGAATCCTCCCATCTCTTCCAAAGGATCAGTAATCCTCCCATCTCTTCTAAAGGATCAGGAATCCTCCCATCTCCTCCACAGGATCAGTGATCCTCCCATCTTTTCTACATTGATCAGTAATCCTCCCATCTCTTCTATACTGATCAGTAATCCTCCCATCTCTTCTACAGGGATCAGTAATCTTCCCATCTCTTCCACAGGATCAGTAATCCTCCCAACTCTTCTACAGGATCAGTAATCCTGCCATCTCTTCTACAGGATCAGTAATCTTCCCATCTCTTCTACAGGATCAGGAATCCTCCCATCTCTTCTACAGGAGTAGTAATCCTCCCATCTCTTCTACAGTGATCAGTAATCCTCCCATCTCTTCTACAGGATCAGTAATCCTCCCATCTCTTCTACAGGACCAGTAATCCTCCCATCTCCTCCACAGGATCAATAATCCTCCCATTTCCTTCACAGGATTAGTAATCATCCCATCTCCTTCACAGGATCAGTAATCCTCCCATCTCCTCCACAGGATCAGTAATCCTCCCATCTCCTCCACAGGATCAGTAATCCTCCCATCTCTTCTACAGGAACAGTAATCCTCCCATCTCCTCCACAGGATCAGTAATCCTCCCAACTCCTCCACAGGATCAGCAATCCCATCTCCTCCACAGGATCAGTAATCCTCCCATCTCTTCTACAGTGATGAGTAATCCTCCCATCTCCTCCGCAGGATCAGTAATCCTCCCATCTCCTCCACAGGATCAGTAATCCTCCCATCTCCTCCACAGGATCAGTAATCCTCCCATCTCCTCCACAGGATCAGTAATCCTCCCATCTCCTTCACAGGATCAGTAATCCTCCCAACTCTACCACAGGGTCAGCAGTCCCATCTCCTCCACAGGATCAGTAATCCTCCCATTTCCTTCACAGGATCAGTAATCATCCCATCTCTTTTACAGTGATCATTAATCCTCCCATCTCCTCCACAGGATCAGTAATCCTCCCATCTCTTCCACAGGATCAGTAATCTTCCCATCTCCTCCACAGGATCAGCAATCCTCCCAACTCCTCCACAGGATCAGTAATCCTCCCATCTCTTCCACAGGATCAGCAATCCTCCCATCTCTTCCACAGGATCAGTAATCCTCCCAACTCCTCCACAGGATCAGTAATCCTCCCATCTCTTCCATGGTGATCGGTAGTCCTCCCATGTCTTCTAGAGTGATCAGTAATCCTGCTATGTCTTCTACAGTGATCGGTAATCCTCTGATCTCTTCCACAGGGTCAGTAATCCCCTCTCCTCCACTGGATCAGTAATCCCCTCTCCTCCACAGGATCAATAAACCTCCCATCTCCTCCACAGGATCAGTAATCCACCCATTTCCTTCACAGGATCAGTAATCCACCCATTTCCTTCACAGGATCAGTAATCCTCCCATCTCCTCCACAGGATCAGTAATCCACCAATTTCCTTCACAGGATCAGTAATCCTCCCATCTCCTCCACAGGATCAGTAATCTTCTCATCTCTGCTATAGTGATCAGTAATCCTCCCATCTCTTCTACAGGATTAATAAACCTCCCATCTCTTCCACAGGATCAGTAATCCTCCCATCTCCTCCACAGGATCAGTCATCCTCCCATCTCCTCCACAGGATCAGTAATCCTCCCAACTCCTCCATAGGATCAGTGATCCTCCCATCTCTTTTACAGGATCAGCAATCCCATCTCCTCCACAGGAACTGTAATCCTCCCATCTTTTCTACATTGATCAGTAATCCTCCCATCTACATTGTTCAGTAATCCTCCCATCTCTTCTATACTGATCAGTAATCCTCCCATCTCTTCTATACTGATCAGTAATACTCCCATCTCCTCCACAGGATCAGTAATCCTCCCATCTCTTCCACAGGATCAGCAATCCCATCTCCTCCACAGGAACTGTAATCCTCCCATCTCTTCTACAGTGATCAGTAATTCTCCCATTTCCTTCACAGGATCAGTAATCCTCCCAACTCCTCCACAGGATCAGTAATCCTCCCATCTCTTCCACAGGATCAGCAATCCCATCTCCTCCACAGGAACTGTAATCCTCCCATCTCTTCTACAGTGATCAGTAATTCTCCCATTTCCTTCACAGGATCAGTAATCCTCCCATTTCCTTCACAGGATCAGTAATCCTCCCAACTCCTCCACAGGATCAGTAACCCTCCCATTCCCTTCACAGGATCAGTAATCATCCCCTCTCCTTCACAGGATCAGTAATCCTCCCATTTCCTTCACAAGATCAGTAATCATCCCATCTCTTCCACAGGATCAGTGATCCTCTCATCTCTTCCACAGTGATCGGTAATCTTCTCATCTCTTCTATAGTGATCAGTAATCCTCCCATCTCCTCCACAGGATCAGTAATCCTCCCAACTTCTCCACAGGATCAGTAATCCTCCCATCTCCTCCACAGGATCAGTAATCCTCCCATCTCTTCTACAGTGATCAGTAATCCTCCCATCTCTTCTACAGGATCAGTAATCCTCCTATCTCCTCCACAGGATCAGTAATCCTCCCATCTCTTCCATAGTGATCGGTAGTCCTCCCATGTCTTCTAGAGTGATCGGTAATCCTTTCATCTCCTCCACAGGATCAGTAATCCTCCCATCTCTTCCATAGTGATTGGTAGTCCTCCCATGTCTTCTAGAGTGATCGGTAATCCTTTCATCTCCTCCACAGGATCAGTAATCCTCCCATGTCTTTTACAGTGATCAGTAATCCTCCCATCTCCTCCGCAGGATCAGTAATCCTCCCATCTCCTCCACAGGATTAGTAATCCTCCCATCTGTTCCACAGGATCAGTAATCCTCCCATCTCTTTTACAGTGATCAGTAATCCTAGCCCTGGAATCACATCTAATTGACTTTCCTAAGGCGGGGTAGCTCCGTATTATTGCATAATGCTCAACTGTGGCTGTGAACCGATTCACTTCCCACCATTGTCACAGTCTCAGGGACTTCCTGCACGTTCAGGCATGCTGCAGATTGGGTTTGTCGATTGAATTGTCTTCATTTCTTACACCCTTCACATACGTGAGATGTAAAAATCTTTACGCCTCCATCTGAATGGGCAATTTATAGTAATTTGTAATAAATAGTATGTACTGTAAGATATACCATGGAACAACCAATATAGCCTAGAAATACACTTCTATCAGTCTGAGCTAATCAGTCTGGTGGCCTGGTGGAAGAAGCTGTCTTGGAGCCGTTGGTCCTGGCTTTTATGCTGTGGTACCATTTCCCAGAAGGTAACAGCTGAAATAGATTTTGTGGTTAGTGTGAATTGGGTCCCTAATGATCCTTCAGGCCCTTTTTACACAGCTGCGGTGAGGGAAGTACAGGTCCCATACTGGGCAATGATACAGACATTCAGGATGCTCTCAATTATGCCCCTGTAAAAAGTCCTTAGGATTTGGGGACTCATGCCGAACTTCTTCAACAGTCTGAGATGGAAGAGGCACTGTTGTGTTTCTTTCTCCACACAGCCAGTGTGTACAGACCAAGTGAGATCTTCCATGATGTGTACACTGAGGAGCTTGAAGCTGGTTATCCTCTCAACACATCCACCCATTGATGCCAATAGGGGTTAGCCCATCTCTGTTCCTCCTTAGTTCACAACCAGCTCCATTCCCTTTGTGACATTGAGGGAGAGGTTGTTTTCTTGACACCACTGTGTCAAGGTGATGACTTTTTTGTAGGTTCCTCATTATTATTTGAGATTAGGCCAATTGATGTTGTATCATCAGCAAACTTAATTAACAGATTAGAGCTGTGGGTGGCGATACAGTCAGGGGTGTACAGGGAGTAAAGGAGGGGACTTAGTACACAGCCCTGAGGGGCTCCTGCGTTGAGAGTCAGAGGGTTGGAGGTGAGGGAGCCCACTCTTACCACCTGCCGGTGATCTGACAGGAAGTCCAGGATCCAGCAGCACAAGGCAGGGTCAAGGCCGAGGTCTCTGAACTTCTTGTTGAGCCTGGAGGGAATTATGGTTTTGAGCACTGAACCATAGTCCAAGAACAGCATTCTTCCATAAGCATCCCTGCTCTCCAGGTGTGTGAGGACAGTAGGTAGAGCAGTGGCTATTGAGTCATCTGTCAGTAGGTGAATTGTAGGGGGCCCAGTGTGAGTGGCAGCATGCTACATATGTAGACCATAAGACCAAAAGACATAGGAGCAGAATTCACCATTCAATCATGGCTGATCCTTTTCTTTATCTCCTCCTCAACCCTGGTTCCCGACCTTCTCCCCGTAACCTTTGATGCCACGTCCAATCAAGAGCCTATCAATCTCTGCCTTAAATACACCCACAACCTGGCCTCTACAGTGGCATGTGGAAACAAATTCCATAAATTCACCACCTTTTTGGCTAAAGCAATTCCTCCGTATCTCTGTTTTGAAAGGGTGCCACTCTATTCTGAGGCTGTGCCCTCTTGTCCCAGACTCTTCCACCATGGGAAACATCCTTTCCACATCTACTCTGTCTACCTATCAACTTTCAAAAGATTTCATTGAGATCCCCCCTCGTCCTTCTGAATTCCAGCAAGTACAGACCCAGAGCCTCATGCGATAACCCTTTCATTCCTGGAATCATCCTTGTGAACCTCTTCTGGACCCTCTCCAATGCCAGCATCTCTTTTCTATGATGAGGAGCCCAAAACTGTTCACAATACTCAAGGTGAGGCTTCACCAGTGCTTTATAAAGCCTCAGCATCACATCCCTGTTCTTGTATTCTAGACCTCTTGAAATGAACGCTAACATTGCATTTGCCTTCCTCACCACCGACTCAACCTGCAAGTTAACCTTTAGGGTGTTCTGCACACTGACTCCCAAGTCCCTTTGCATCTCAGATTTTTGGATTTTCTCCCCATTTAGAAAATAGTCTGCACATTTATTTCTACTACCAAAGTGCATGACCATGCATTTACCAGCATTATATTTCATTTCTCCTAATTGCCCCTTCTCCTAATTTGTGTAAGTCCTTCTGCATCCTACCTGTTTCCTCAACACTACCTGCCCCTTCACCAACCTTCATATTATTTGCAAACTTAGCAAGAAAGCCATCTATTCCATCATCTAAATCATTTATATACAGCATAAAAAGAAGCAGTCCCAACACTGACCCCTGTGGAACACCACCAGTCACTGGCAGCCAACCAGAAAGGGATCCACTCACTGCCAATGCTCTTACATGTTACTAATTTTCCTGTAATACAACAGGCTCTTAACTTGGTAAGCATCCTCATGTGTGGCACCCTGTCAAAGGCCTTCTGAAAGTCCAAATAAATGGCATCCACTGCATCCCCTTATCTATCCTCAAAGAATTCCAACAGGTTCCTCAGGCAGGATTTTCCCTGAAGGAAACCATGCTGATTTTGTACCAAATTGTCCTGTGTCACCAAGTACTTCATCACCTCGTCCTTAACAGTTGACTCCAACATCTTCCTAACCACTGAGGTCAGACTAACTGGTCTATAATTTTCTTTCTGCTGCCTTCCTCCTTTCTTAAAGGGTGCAGTCCTTGACTTGTGTTATATGTTATCTTGTTCTTTTTAGATACAAGGACAATGTGGACATTTAGAAGCAGGAGGGCACTCTACACTGGGAGAGGGAGAGATTAAAAATGTCTGTGAACACACCTGCCAGTTGTACCATGCACACTCTGAGTACCCGCCCTGGGATGCCGTCTGGTCCCGCAGCCTTGTGGCTGTCCACCCATATATCACTGTATATTTCAATGTTTTGACATACAAGTGACAAATAAAACTAATCTTTCTCTTCACCTTGATCAATAGTTATTTATTTAGTAACAGGCCCCTCTTGCCCTTCGAGCCTGTGCTGTCTAGTTACACTCATGTGACCAATTAACCTACAAACCCATACACCTTTGGGATGTGGGAGTAAACCAAAGCACCTGGAGGAAACCCACATGTCACGGGGAGAACGTGCAAACTCCTTACAGACAGCAGAGGGAATGTGACCGTCAGGGTCTACTGGCACCTTCAAAAACACCTCCACATTTACCTTTTGACTATGAATCTCCCTGGACTCTGATCATTAACTGTCCAAGGCAAGGAACCTATTCTCTATTAGAGGAAAGAAAAGATGCAGTGGAGTAAAATCTCATGAAAGCATAAGATTTGTAGTACTCTTCCTCAGGCTCCTAAAAGTAAATGGAGATAATCCCCTGACCACAAACGCACAGGGTTACTTTCAGCCATTAATGGATACAGTTTGGTGCTCTCAGCCACAGCTCGTCAACACGATCAGATCACATGTGCACTTCCTTGCTGATTTTTCTTGTGTTACACATTTTATAAGAGCCCTGACTGAGCAAAATGGAACAAATAAATTCAAATAAGGACCCAACGGAGATGCTTCCCAAAACGTTAGAAGTTATGTTCTTGTACTCAAATATTAGCATCCAAATGGTTTTATGAACATGTTTACAACAGCTCCCAAGCCATCAGCCATTAGACCAATGCATATGTTATTTACTGTGTATACCCTACACACTGGGAACCAAAGTGTTGAAAGTACTTTGAGGTGACAGACAGGTGAGGAATTCACTTGCTGAAAATGAAAGATGATCTGGTCCCTGCAGAAGAGGCTGTAATTTCTGCAACCTTAACAATCCATGTACTGTATACAATAGATTCTGGTTAATTGAGCCATTGGCTAATTAGGACAGCCACTTATTTGGGACAACTCTTAATGAACAAAAAACAATCAAAAAAGTGGCTGGGATTCTCTTAGTTTATTGGGGGCACTATGTCATTTAATTGAGACTGGAGATTTGCTGAAGAGTTTCTAACTAGCATCAGCTAAGTGCGATTGTGTAGCTGTTAGACACTGCACTTGCTTGCAGCAGTTTTTGAATAGCATCAGTTGTGTGTGTTTCTGTTCAAAAAGCAGTGATTCTTGTCACTGATAGTTAGCGAGAAATAAGCAGCAAGGCAATTTGGAATTATTTTGCTCACTGCGGTTTCAAACGTTCAGGCATGGAGCTGCCAGAAATGACCGGGAGTGAAAATGAAACAATTTCACTACTTCATCAAGTTAGGAACAATAAAGAATTTGAAGGTATTGACAATCACCTTGAATGTTACAATGAAAATGATGATTATTGATTATCTGCACTGGGTGTCAGCACTGATATTGTTTATTTACAGACAATCAAAAGAACATGGCAGTGTACACTGGATCAATTCCTCCGTCAATAACTTTTAGGAATTAATACAGAGATTTACAGTAGTTGCATTGGTAGTGTTCTAATCTGTTCTGAATTTCATTTAAATGCTTAATTTTTTACTCAGTTAAATGGTAGTTTATCTTTTTAACTATTTCCATGAAACTTCGGCTCATTGGAACAGCCACTTAATTGGGCAAAAATATATTGGTCTCAATGTGTCCCAATTAACCAGAAACTACTATATATAATATATGTATACACACACATGCTCGGTGGCCACTATGGGCACTGTTAGTCTAGAAGTTGTAAATGGAGAAGTTCAAATGTAAAGTGACAGTATGCTGTTAATGGCAGGACCCATAACAGTGCTGAGGAGCAGAGATCCCTGTAAGTGGCTACAATGGTTGATAGGGCTACATAGGAAAAAAGCATACGGCAAGCTTGTTGAGGCTTTGTGTTTAAAAGTCAGGAAGTTATGTTGCAGCTTTATAAAACCCTAGTTAGGCCACATCTGGAGTACTGTGCACAGTTCTGGTCGCCCCACTATAGGAAGGACGTTGAGGTTTTGGAGAGGGTGCGGAAGAGGTTTATCAGGATGCTGCCTGGATTAAAGAGCATGAGAATAACTTGGGTTGTTTTCTCTGGAGCGGCGGAGGCTGAGGGGAGATCTGATCGAGGTTTATAAGATTATGAGAGGCACAGACAGCATCTTTTTCCAGGCTTGAAATGTCTAATACCAGAGAGCGTGTATCTAAGGTAGGAAAGGTTCATTTTAAAAGAGCTGAGAGAAGCAAATTGTCTCTTTTTTCAAACAGAAAGTGGTGGGTGCTTGGTGGGGTGGTGGAGCAAGATGCATTAGGGACGTTTAGATAGGCACTTGACTGTGAGGAAAGTGGAAGGATGTGGACATTGTGTACACAGAAGGGATTAGGCTAGTTGGCCATTTGATTACTAATTTAATTGGTTTGGCATGACACTGTGGGCCGAGGGGCTTGTTCCTGGACTGTTCTATGTTGTATGTTCTAAAATCATAACAAAAATGAACTAATCAGTAAATTCTCGCCACGACAAACATTTAAAAAACAACTAACATCTGCTATTTGCACCACATTAGCGTAGCAGTTAGCAGCCCCGGGTGTTCCAGAGTTCAGAGTTCAACTCCAATGTCCTCTGTCAGCAGCCTCTGTGTGTCCTCCTCGTGGAGAGAGTGAGATTTCACCGGGTGCTCCGGTTTCCTCACACTGTCCAAAGACAGTGAGTAGGTTAACTGGTCATTGCAAATTGTCCTGTGATTAGGCTAAAGTTAAAGTAGTCAGGCAGTGTGGCTTGTTGGGTGGGAAGGAACTGTTTCACACTGTATCTCAAAATAAATAAATAAACAAAAAAATGTGGAAACCAATACTTGGCAAGATATTCCCATAACTCTAACTCCTGGGGTCAACTATGGATGTTGCGTCCTAGCCATCTGCATGATACGCAAGCCAGGGTAGTACGGTATGGAGAGAAGGCTGTTGCCCGTGTGGCTGGCTCCCCCTCTCCATGCACCTGACAGCAGAGATCAGTACAGTTTGGCATCAGTTACCAGTCACTGTTCAACTCAGTATAGGACTGCCTTAGGAACTCCAGCTCCAGATCTGCTCAGAGTTCACTCCCAAAGTCTTCCCCATGAGTGGGTGTAGCCGCAAGGCAGTGTTGGTTTGAGATCAGAGTTTTCCTTCTCCTAGATGAGCCGCCAACCATGGCTGACGAGCCCCTTCTGCACAGAGCGACTGGCTTTAAGGCACCTGTAACCTGCCTTTTCCCTTTCTCCTGTCAGTAGCAATGGTTCTGCCTGGCTTAGAGACTAAGCCACACATGAAGGCCAGAAGCTGGACTCGGTTGTCAGGGGCTATTTGAAACACACACTATTGGGGGCATTTGATAGGTAGTGGCATCCCCGGCTATGGCAACCTTAAGGAACTCATTTGATCTAACACCTGCTGTGTGACAGAGGCAGAGGCAGTTTATTCCTCTCCATAGATGCTACCTGACCTGCTGAGTTCCTCCAGCATTTTGTGTGTGTTACTCTGACCATAGACACTGCCTGGCCTGCTGAGTTCCTCCAGCATTTTGTGTGTGTTACTCTGACCATAGACACTGCCTGGCCTGCTGAGTTCCTCCAGCATTTTGTGTGTGTTACTCTGACCATAGACACTGTCTGACCTGCTGAGTTCCTCCAGCATTTTGTGTGTGTTACTCTGACCATAGACACTGTCTGACCTGCTGAGTTCCACCAGCATTTTGTGTGTGTTACTCTGACCATAGACACTGTCTGACCTGCTGAGTTCCTCCAGCATTTTGTGTCTGTTACTCTGACCATAGACACTGTCTGACCTGCTGAGTTCCTCCAGCATTTTGTGTGTGTTACTCTGACCATAGACACTGTCTGACCTGCTGAGTTCCTCCAGCATTTTGTGTGTGTTACCCTGACCATAGACACTGTCTGACCTGCTGAGTTCCTCCAGCGTTTTGTGTGTGTTACTCTGACCATAGACACTGCCTGACCTGCTGAGTTCCTCCAGCATTTTGTGTGTGTTACTCTGTCCATAGACACTGTCTGACCTGCTGAGTTCCTCCAGCGTTTTGTGTGTGTGTGTTGCTCAGGATAACCGTCTACTCCATTGCAGCCAACCCCACAGCTAACATCACCACCGTTGACTGCAGCTTCACTCACAGTTTCAACAACTCATTCATCTCCTGCTCAGCATTCAAGTTCAAACTCAGAACAATTGTATTTTTATTTTTGTAATCAATAGTCTCAAGATAATTCCCAATAGCATTAATCAGTCAAGGTTTGGAGGAACAGAGGGATCGTGGGGTCCACATCTACAGACCTCTCAAAGTTGCTGCACATGTTGATAGGGTGGTAAGAGGGTATGTGGCGTGTTGAGAGATTGAGTTCAAGGTCCACAAGGTAATCTTGCAGCTCTATAAAACCCTGGTTAGACTCCAGAGTATTGTGTTCAGTTGTGGTTGTCATATTATAGGAAGGATGTGGAAGCTTTAGAGAGGGTGCAGAGGAGATTTACCTGGGTACTGGCTGGATCAGAGATCATGTCTAATTGAGTTGAATTGAATTTCAGTTTATTGTCATTTAGAAATCACAACTGCAATGCAGTTAAAAAATGAAACAATGTTCCTCCAGAATGATATCACAAAAGCACACGACAAAACAGACTACACCAGAAAATCCACATAACGTTTGGCAATCCCCAAATCCAGAGCCCAGAGGGGCTGCTGCGTATTAATATTGTGCTACCATCTTAGTGCGTTCCCTGGAAAGGAGCTCCAAATCCACCAGACGCACCAAGTCAAGAGACCAACTCTACCACCCAACAAATCAAAAACTAAAGCTACAAGACCTACACAAAACCACATAGTTACAACATATAGTTACAACAGTGCAAACAATACCATAATTGATTAAAAAAACAGACCATGGGCACAGTAAAAATAGTCCAAAGATGTTAAAAGACTATAAGTTTGAAAGAAAAGAGGATAGGTTGAGTAAGCCAAGGCTTTTCTCTGTGAAATGAAGGTGGATGAGAGGTGACTTGATAGTGTTGGTGGACAATTAGAGATTTTTGTTTCCCAGTGCAGAAATAGGTAATAACAGGGAGTATAATATTCAGTAATTGGGGAAAGTACAGGGGGGTGTCAGAGGTAGTTTCATTACATAGAGTGGTGGATGCATAGAATACTCTGCCAGGGTTGGTGATCAAGACAAGTAGAGATGTCTCGTATAAATAAACTTCGCATCCATCACTTCCACTGGCTGCTCACCACACTCTGTGCAAAGAAGATCCCACTAAGGCTCCCCTTAAATATTTCACACATCACTCTTAACACATGGTCTCACCCTACATCACTGGAAAAAGCCCGCCTGCATCTATACCCCTCATAATTTTGAATACCTCTATCAAATCTCCTCTCAATCTTCTATGCTCCAACAAATAAAATCCAAACCTATTCAATCTTTCCTTTACTACCTCAGGTCCTCCAGACCCAGCCACTTCCTTGTAAATTTTCTCAGTACTCTTTTAACCTTAAATACGTCTTTCCTGTGGGTAGGTGTGCTGTAGTGCCTTTAACTGTGGTGTTGTAGTGCTCTGTGACTGTTGTGCTGTAACTGTCTCTTGCTGTGTTGCGATAGTGTTCTCAGTTTGTGGTGCTGTAGTGCTCTCTGACTGCGTTAGAAAAGAAACATAGAAAACCTACAGCGCAATACAGGCCCTTCAACCCACAAAGGTGTGCCGAACATGTCCTTAGCTTATAAATTACCTAGGGTTACCCATAGCCCTCTATTTTCTAAGCGCCATGTAGCTATCCAAAAGTCTCTTAAAAGACCCTATCGTATCCGCCTCCACCACTGTTGCGGGCAGCCCATTCCACACACTCACCACTCTCTGCATTAAAAACTTACCCCTGACATCTCTATACCTACTTCCAAGCACCTTAAAACTGTGCCCTCTTATGCTAGCAATTTCAGCCCTGGGGAAAAGCCACATGATCAATGCCTCACATCATTTTGTACACCTCTATGAAGTCACCTCTCACCCTCCGTCGCTCCAAGGAGAAAAGGCCGAGTTCACTCAACCTATTCTCATAAAACATGCTCCCCAATCCAGGCAACATCCTTGTAAATCTCCTCTGCACCCTTTCTATGGTTTCCACATCCATTCCACAAGGATATTAGTCCCCTTCCAATTCAGGTCCAAACCGTACATTTCATGTTCCCTGGAAGAGAGCCCAATGAACCAAAATTATGATGCACTCCCACCTACACTGTCTCCTTAGCAGTGTGTTAAACTGTATAATCTTCTTGTTTCTGGCCTCACTAGTACATGGTATGGGTAGCAACCCTGAGATCCCAACCCTGGAGGTCCTGTCCTTTAACTTAGCACCTAACTCCCTGAATTCACTTTGCAAGACCTTGTTCCTCCTTCCCACCCACGTCATTGGTACCTACGTGGACCACGACTTCTGGCTGGTCACCTTCTCAACTAAGAATGTTGTGGACTCAATCTGAGATGGCCCTATCACTGGCACCTGGGAGGCAACAAACCATTCAGGCATCTTGTTCCTGTCCACAGAACTTCCTGCCTCTTCCTGTATCCACTGAAGAGAGCTAGCACAGACTCAAGGGGCAGAATGGTTCCACCTGGTGCTATAACCGTATTTGTGCCCCTGCAAACCAGCTTCTCCCGTAACGTTGCACAAAAATCACACAGGTGAACCAGGGTAGCTCAAACACAGTGTCAGATACAAGATTGAAGTTTATTTGTCTGACGAACATTGGTACGTACAATGAAATACAGAACCGTGCAAAAACCTCAGGCACATACATATCGCGAGGGAGCCCAAGACATTTGTACCGTACTGCAGTGATTTTATGTATAGCACTGTACTGCTGCCACAATAAAAAAACAAATTACATGTCATATGTGAGTTATGATAAACCTGATTCTGATCTGTTATCACCAAAGCCCTACTATTCTATCTGCCTTTACTCCAGCACCAACTCTATAAATATGTCTTCTTTTTAAACTCTTTCTGCTATTCTAACTGGGTGACGTCCATATGCTTGCACAGTCATGCATCGATTAAACTGGAGAAGAAATAATGTTGTGCTCTCTGACTGTGGTGACTGTGTGCTCTATGACTGTGGTGACTGTGTGCTCTCTGTCTGTGGTACTGTATGCTCTCTGTCTGAGGTACTGTGTACTCTCTGACTGTGGTGACTGTGTGTTCTCTGACTGTGGTAACTGTGTGCGCTCTGACTGTGGTACTGTGTGCTCTCTGACTGAGGTACTGTGTGCTCTCTGACTGTGGTGACTGTGTGCTCTCTGACTGTGGTACTGTGTGTCTCTGACTGTGGTGACTGTGTGCTCTCTGACTGTGGTGACTGTGTGCTCTCTGACTGTGGTACTGTGTGCTCTCTGACTGAGCTACTGTGTACTCTCCGACTGTGGTAACTGTGTGCTCTCTGACTGTGGTGACTGTGTGCTCTCTGGCTGTGCTACTGTGTGCTCTCTGACTGTGGTACTGTGTGCTCTCTGACTGTGGTGACTGTGTGCTCTCTGGCTGTGCTACTGTGTGCTCTCCGACTGTGTTACTGTGTGCTCTCTGAGTGTAGTGACTGTGTGCTCTCTAACTGTAGTGACTGTGTGCTGTCTGACTCTGGTGACTGTGTGCTCTCTGACTGTGGTACTGTGTGCTCTCTGACTGTGGTGCTGTATGCTCTCTGACTGTGGTGAATGTGTGCTCTCTGACTGTGGTGACTGTGTGCTCTCTGACTGTGGTACTGTGTACTCTCTGACTGTGGTACTGTGTACTCTCTGACTGTGGTACTGTGTGCTTTCTGACTGTAGTGACTGTGTGCTCTCTGACTATGGTGACTGTGTGCTCTCTGACTGTGGTGACTGTGTGCTCTCTGACTGAGCTACTGTGAGATCTCTGACTGTGGTAACTGTGTGCTCTCTGACTGTGGTGACTGTGTGCTCTCTGACTGTGGTACTGTGTGCTCTCTGACTGAGGTACTGTGTGCTCTCTGACTGTGGTGACTGTGTGCTCTCTGACTGTGGTGACTGTGAGCTCTCTGACTGTGGTACTGTGTGCTCTCTGACGGTGGTACTGTGTGCTCTCTGGCTGTGCTACTGCGTGCTCTCTGACTGTGGTGACTTTGCGCTCTCTGACTGTGGTGACTGGGTACTCTCTGACTGTGGTAAAGTGTGCTCTCTGACTGTGGTACTGTGTGCTCTCTGACTGTCGTACTGTGTGCTCTCTGACTGTAGTGACTCTGTGCTCTCCGACTGTGTTACTGTGTGCTCTCTGAGTGTAGTGACTGTGTGCTCTCTAACTGAAGTGACTGTGTGCTGTCTGACTGTGGTGACTGTGTGCTCTCTGGCTGTGGTACTGTGTGCTCTCTGACAGTGGTGACTTTGTGCTCTCTGACTGTGGTGACTGTGTGCTCTCTGACAGTGGTGACTGTGTGCTCTCTGACTGTGGTACTGTGTGCTCTCTGACGGTGGTACTGTGTGCTCTCTGGCTGTGCTACTGTGTGCTCTCTGACTGGGGTACTGTGTGCTCTCTGACTGTGGTACTGTGTGCTCTCTGACTGTGGTGCTGTATTCTCTCTGACTGTGGTGACTGTGTGCTCTCTGACTGTGGTGACTGTGTGCTCTCTGACTGTGGTACTGTGTGCTCTCTGACTGTGGTGACTTTGTGCTCTCTGACTGTGGTGACTGTGTGTCTCTGACTGTGGGGCTGTGTGCTCTCTGACTGTAGTGACTCTGTGCTCTCCGACTGTGTTACTGTGTGCTCTCTGAGTGTAGTGACTGTGTGCTCTCTAACTGTAGTGACTGTGTGCTCTCTGACTGTGGTGCTGTATGCTCTCTGACTGTGGTGCTGTATGCTCTCTGACTGTGGTGACTGTGTGCTCTCTGACTGTGGTCCTGTGTGCTCTCTGACTGTGGTGCTGTATGCTCTCTGACTGTGGTGAATGTGTGCTCTCTGACTGTGGTGACTGTGTGCTCTCTGACTGTGGTACTGTGTGCTCTCTGACTGTGGTACTGTGTACTCTCTGACTGTAGTACTGTGTGCTTTCTGACTGTAGTGACTGTGTGCTCTCTGACTATGGTGACAGTGTGCTCTCTGACTGTGGTGACTGTGTGCTCTCTGACTGAGCTACTGTGTGCTCTCTGACTGTGGTAACTGTGTGCTCTCTGACTGTGGTACTGTGTGCTCTCTGACTGTGGTGACTTTGTGCTCTCTGACTGTGGTGACTTTGTGCTCTCTTACTGTGGTGACTGTGTGCTCTCTCACTGTGGTACTGTGTGCTCTCTGACTGTGGTACTGTGTGCTCTCTGACTGTGGTGACTGTGTGCTCTCTGACTGTGGTACTATGTGCTCTCTGAGTGTAGTGACTGTGTGCTCTCTAACTGTAGTGACTGTGTGCTGTCTGACTTTGGTGACTGTGTGCTCTCTGACTGTGGTACTGTGTGCTCTCTGACTGTGGTGAATGTGTGCTCTCTGACTGTGGTGACTGTGTGCTCTCTGACTGTAGTGACTGTGTGCTCTCTGACTGTGGTACTGTGTGCTCTCTGACTGTGGTACTGTGCGTTCTCTGACTGTGTTGACTTTGCGCTCTCTGACTGTGGTGACTGTGTGCTCTCTGATTGTGGTGACTGGGTACTCTCTAACTGTAGTGACTGTGTGCTCTCTGACTGTGGTGCTGTATGCTCTCTGACTGTGGTGACTGTGTGCTCTCTGACTGTGGTACTGTGTGCTCTCTGACTGTGGTGACTGTGTGCTCTCTGACTGTGGTGCTGTATGCTCTCTGACTGTGGTGCTGTATGCTCTCTGACTGTGGTACTGTGTGCTCTCTGACTGTGGTGACTGTGTGCTCTCTGGCTGAGCTACTGTGTGCTCTCTGACTGTGGTGACTGTGTGCTCTCTGACTGTGGTTCTATGTGCTCTCTGACTGTGGTGACTTTGTGCTCTGACTGTGGTGACTGTGTGTCTCTGACTGTGGGGCTGTGTGCTCTCTGACTGTAGTGACTCTGTGCTCTCCGACTGTGTTGCTGTGTGCTCTCTGAGTGTAGTGACTGTGTGCTCTCTAACTGTGGTGACTGTGTGCTCTCTGACTGTGGTACTGTGTGCTCTCTGACTGTGGTGCTGTATGCTCTCTGTGGTACTGTGTACTCTCTGACTGTGGTACTGTGTGCTCTCTGACTGTGGTGACTTTGTGCTCTCTGACTGTGGTGACTGTGTGCTCTCTGACTGTGGTGACTGTGTGCTCTCTGACTGTCGTACTGTGTGCTCTCTGACTGTCGTACTGTGTGCTCTCTGACTGTCGTACTGTGTGCTCTCTGACTGTGGTGACTGTGTGCTCTCTGGCTGTGCTACTGTGTGCTCTCCGACTGTGTTACTGTGTGCTCTCTGAGTGTAGTGACTGTGTGCTCTCTGAGTGTAGTGACTGTGTGCTCTCTAACTGTAGTGACTGTGTGCTGTCTGACTCTGGTGACTGTGTGCTCTCTGACTGTGGTACTGTGTGCTCTCTGACTGTGGTGCTGTATGCTCTCTGACTGTGGTGAATGTGTGCTCTCTGACTGTGGTGACTGTGTGCTCTCTGACTGTGGTACTGTGTACTCTCTGACTGTGGTACTGTGTACTCTCTGACTGTGGTACTGTGTGCTTTCTGACTGTAGTGACTGTGTGCTCTCTGACTATGGTGACTGTGTGCTCTCTGACTGTGGTGACTGTGTGCTCTCTGACTGAGCTACTGTGAGATCTCTGACTGTGGTAACTGTGTGCTCTCTGACTGTGGTGACTGTGTGCTCTCTGACTGTGGTACTGTGTGCTCTCTGACTGAGGTACTGTGTGCTCTCTGACTGTGGTGACTGTGTGCTCTCTGACTGTGGTGACTGTGAGCTCTCTGACTGTGGTACTGTGTGCTCTCTGACGGTGGTACTGTGTGCTCTCTGGCTGTGCTACTGCGTGCTCTCTGACTGTGGTGACTTTGCGCTCTCTGACTGTGGTGACTGGGTACTCTCTGACTGTGGTGACTGTGTGCTCTCTGACTGTGGTGACTGTGTGCTCTCTGACTGTGGTGACTGTGAGCTCTCTGACTGTGGTACTGTGTGCTCTCTGACGGTGGTACTGTGTGCTCTCTGGCTGTGCTACTGCGTGCTCTCTGACTGTGGTGACTTTGCGCTCTCTGACTGTGGTGACTGGGTACTCTCTGACTGTGGTAAAGTGTGCTCTCTGACTGTGGTACTGTGTGCTCTCTGACTGTCGTACTGTGTGCTCTCTGACTGTAGTGACTCTGTGCTCTCCGACTGTGTTACTGTGTGCTCTCTGACAGTGGTGACTGTGTGCTCTCTGACTGTGGTACTGTGTGCTCTCTGACGGTGGTACTGTGTGCTCTCTGGCTGTGCTACTGTGTGCTCTCTGACAGTGGTGACTTTGTGCTCTCTGACTGTGGTGACTGTGTGCTCTCTGACAGTGGTGACTGTGTGCTCTCTGACTGTGGTACTGTGTGCTCTCTGACGGTGGTACTGTGTGCTCTCTGGCTGTGCTACTGTGTGCTCTCTGACTGGGGTACTGTGTGCTCTCTGACTGTGGTACTGTGTGCTCTCTGACTGTGGTGCTGTATTCTCTCTGACTGTGGTGACTGTGTGCTCTCTGACTGTGGTGACTGTGTGCTCTCTGACTGTGGTACTGTGTGCTCTCTGACTGTGGTGACTTTGTGCTCTCTGACTGTGGTGACTGTGTGTCTCTGACTGTGGGGCTGTGTGCTCTCTGACTGTAGTGACTCTGTGCTCTCCGACTGTGTTACTGTGTGCTCTCTGAGTGTAGTGACTGTGTGCTCTCTAACTGTAGTGACTGTGTGCTCTCTGACTGTGGTGCTGTATGCTCTCTGACTGTGGTGCTGTATGCTCTCTGACTGTGGTGACTGTGTGCTCTCTGACTGTGGTCCTGTGTGCTCTCTGACTGTGGTGCTGTATGCTCTCTGACTGTGGTGAATGTGTGCACTCTGACTGTGGTGACTGTGTGCTCTCTGACTGTGGTACTGTGTGCTCTCTGACTGTGGTACTGTGTACTCTCTGACTGTAGTACTGTGTGCTTTCTGACTGTAGTGACTGTGTGCTCTCTGACTATGGTGACTGTGTGCTCTCTGACTGTGGTGACTGTGTGCTCTCTGACTGAGCTACTGTGTGCTCTCTGACTGTGGTAACTGTGTGCTCTCTGACTGTGGTGACTGTGTGCTCTCTGACTGTGGTACTGTGTGCTCTCTGACTGTGGTGACTGTGTGCTCTCTGACTGTGGTGACTTTGTGCTCTCTGACTGTGGTGACTTTGTGCTCTCTGACTGTGGTGACTGTGTGCTCTCTGACTGTGGTACTGTGTGCTCTCTGACTGTGGTACTGTGTGCTCTCTGACTGTGGTGACTGTGTGCTCTCTGACTGTGGTACTATGTGCTCTCTGAGTGTAGTGACTGTGTGCTCTCTAACTGTAGTGGCTGTGTGCTGTCTGACTTTGGTGACTGTGTGCTCTCTGACTGTGGTACTGTGTGCTCTCTGACTGTGGTGAATGTGTGCTCTCTGACTGTGGTGACTGTGTGCTCTCTGACTGTAGTGACTGTGTGCTCTCTGACTGTGGTACTGTGTGCTCTCTGACTGTGGTACTGTGCGTTCTCTGACTGTGTTGACTTTGCGCTCTCTGACTGTGGTGACTGTGTGCTCTCTGATTGTGGTGACTGGGTACTCTCTAACTGTAGTGACTGTGTGCTCTCTGACTGTGGTGCTGTATGCTCTCTGACTGTGGTGACTGTGTGCTCTCTGACTGTGGTACTGTGTGCTCTCTGACTGTGGTGACTGTGTGCTCTCTGACTGTGGTGCTGTATGCTCTCTGACTGTGGTGCTGTATGCTCTCTGACTGTGGTACTGTGTGCTCTCTGACTGTGGTGACTATGTGCTCTCTGGCTGAGCTACTGTGTGCTCTCTGACTGTGGTGACTGTGTGCTCTCTGACTGTGGTTCTATGTGCTCTCTGACTGTGGTGACTTTGTGCTCTGACTGTGGTGACTGTGTGTCTCTGACTGTGGGGCTGTGTGCTCTCTGACTGTAGTGACTCTGTGCTCTCCGACTGTGTTGCTGTGTGCTCTCTGAGTGTAGTGACTGTGTGCTCTCTAACTGTGGTGACTGTGTGCTCTCTGACTGTGGTACTGTGTGCTCTCTGACTGTGGTGCTGTATGCTCTCTGACTGTGGTACTGTGTACTCTCTGACTGTGGTACTGTGTGCTCTCTAACTGTGGTGACTTTGTGCTCTCTGACTGTGGTGACTGTGTGCTCTCTGACTGTCGTACTGTGTGCTCTCTGACTGTGGTGACTGTGTGCTCTCTGACTGTGGTACTGTGTGCTCTCTGACTGTGGTGCTGTATGCTCTGACTGTGGTGAATGTGTGCTCTCTGACTGTGGTGACTGTGTGCTCTCTGACTGTGGTACTGTGTACTCTCTGACTGTGGTACTGTGTGCTCTCTGACTGTGGTGACTTTGTGCTCTCTGACTGTGGTGACTGTGTGCTCTCTGACTGTCGTACTGTGTGCTCTCTGACTGTGGTGTCTGTGTGCTCTCTGACTGTGGTGTTGTGTGCTCTCTGACTGTGGTGACTGTGTGCTCTCTAACTGTGGTACTGTGTGCTCTCTGACTGTGGTACTGTGTGCTCTCTGACTGTGGTGACTTTGTGCTCTCTGACTGTGGTGACTGTGTGCTCTCTGACTGTCGTACTGTGTGCTCTCCGACTGTGGTGACTGTGTGCTCTCTGACTGTGGTGACTTTGTGCTCTCTGACTGTGGTGACTGTGTGCTCTCTGACTGTGGTGCTGTGTGCTCTCTGACTGTGGTACTGTGTGCTCTCTGACTGTGGTGACTGTGTGCTCTCTGACTGTGGTGACTGTGTGCTCTCTGACTGTGGTGCAGTATGCTCTCTGACTGTGGTGACTGTGTGCTCTCTGACTGTAGTGACTGTGTGCTCTCTGACTGTGGTGACTGTGTGCTCTCTGACTGTGGTGCAGTATGCTCTCTGACTGTGGTGACTGTGTGCTCTCTGACTGTGGTGACTGTGTGCTCTCTCACTGTGGTGAATGTGTGCTCTCTGACTGTGGTGAATGTGTGCTCTCTGACTGTGGTGACTGTGTGCTCCCTGACTGTGGTACTGTGTACTCTCTGACTGTGGTACTCTGTGCTCTCTGACTGTGGTGACTGTGTGCTCTCTGACTGTGGTACTGTGTACTCTCTAACTGTGGTGACTGTGTGCTCTCTGACTGTGGTACTGTGTGCTCTCTGACTGTGGTGACTGTGTTCTCTCTGACTGTGGTGACTGTGTGCTCTCTGACTGTGGTGACTTTGTGCTCTCTGACTGTGGTGACTGTGTGCTCTCTGACTGTGGTGCTGTGTGCTCTCTGACTGTGGTGACTGTGTGCTCTCTGACTGTGGTGCAGTATGCTCTCTGACTGTGGTACTGTGTGCTCTCTGACTGTGGTGCTGTGTGCTCTCTGACTGTGGTACTGTGTGCTCTCTGACTGTGGTGAATGTGTGCTCTCTGACTGTGGTGACTGTGTGCTCTCTGACTGTGGTGACTGTGTGCTCTCTGACTGTGGTGCTGTGTGCTCTCTGACTGTGGTGACTGTGTGCTCTCTGACTGTGGTGCAGTATGCTCTCTGACTGTGGTACTGTGTGCTCTCTGACTGTGGTACTGTGTGCTCTCTGACTGTGGTACTGTGTGCTCTCTGACTGTGGTGAATGTGTGCTCTCTGACTGTGGTGACTGTGAGATCTCTGACTGTGGTGAATGTGTGCTCTCTGACTGTAGTGACTGTGAGATCTCTGACTGTGGTGACTGTGTGCTCTCTGACTGTGGTGACTGTGTACTCTCTAACTGTGGTGACTGTGTGCTCTCTGACTGTGGTACTGTGTGCTCTCTGACTGTGGTGACTGTGTTCTCTCTGACTGTGGTGACTGTGTGCTCTCTGACTGTGGTGACTTTGTGCTCTCTGACTGTGGTGACTGTGTGCTCTCTGACTGTGGTGCTGTGTGCTCTCTGACTGTGGTACTGTGTGCTCTCTGACTGTGGTGCTGTGTGCTCTCTGACTGTGGTGACTGTGTGCTCTCTGACTGTGGTGAATGTGTACTCTCTGACTGTGGTGACTGTGTGCTCCCTGACTGTGGTACTGTGTACTCTCTGACTGTGGTACTCTGTGCTCTCTGACTGTGGTGACTTTGTGCTCTCTGACTGTGGTGACTTTGTGCTCTCTGACTGTGGTGAATGTGTACTCTCTGACTGTGGTGACTGTGTGCTCTCTGACTGTGGTGAATGTGTACTCTCTGACTGTGGTGACTGTGTGCTCCCTGACTGTGGTACTGTGTACTCTCTGACTGTGGTACTGTGTGCTCTCTGACTGTGGTGACTGTGTGCTCTCTGACTGTGGTGCTGTATGCTCTCTGACTGTGGTGCTGTATGCTCTCTGACTGTGGTACTGTGTGCTCTCTGACTGTGGTGACTGTGTGCTCTCTGGCTGAGCTACTGTGTGCTCTCTGACTGTGGTGACTGTGTGCTCTCTGACTGTGGTGACTTTGTGCTCTGACTGTGGTGACTGTAGTACTCTCTGACTGAGGTACTGTGTGCTCTCTGACTGTGGTACTCTGTGCTCTCTGACTGTGGTGACTTTGTGCTCTCTGACTGTGGTGAATGTGTACTCTCTGACTGTGGTGACTGTGTGCTCTCTGACTGTGGTACTGTGTACTCTCTGACTGTAGTACTGTGTGCTCTCTCACTGTGGTGACTGTGTGCTCTCTGAGTGTAGTGACTGTGTGCTCTCTGACTGTGGTGACTGTTTGCTCTCTGACTGTGGTAACTGTGTGCTCTCTGACAGTGGTGACTGTGTGCTCTCTGCCTGTGGTAACTGTGCTCTGTGACTGTAGTGCTATCTGACTATGGTGACTATGTGCTCACTGACTGTGTTGACTGTAGTGCTCTCTGACTGTGGTACTGTGTGCTCTCTGACTGTGGTGACTGTGTGCTCTCTGACTGTGGTACTGTGTGCTCTCTGACTGTGGTGACTGGGTGC
Source organism: Hypanus sabinus (assembly GCF_030144855.1). Taxonomy (NCBI): domain Eukaryota; kingdom Metazoa; phylum Chordata; class Chondrichthyes; order Myliobatiformes; family Dasyatidae; genus Hypanus; species Hypanus sabinus. The sequence goes on from NC_082728.1 coordinate 4,378,382, forward strand.
TCTCTGACTATGGTGACTGTGTGCTCTCTGACTGTGGTACTGTGTACTCTCTGACTGTAGTGACTGTGTGCTCTCTGACTGTGCTGACTGTGTGCTCTCTGACTGTGGTGACTGTGTGATCTCTGACTGTAGTGACTGTGTGCTCTCTCACTGTGGTGACTATGTGCTCACTGACTGTGTTGACTGTAGTACTCTCTGACTGTGGTACTGTGTGCTCTCTGACTGTGGTGACTGTGTGCTCTCTCACTGTGGTGACTGTGTGCTCTCTCACTGTGGTGACTGTGTGCTCTCTGCCTGTGGTAACTGTGCTCTGTGACTGTAGTGCTCTCTGACTATGGTGACTATGTGCTCAATGACTGTGTTGACTGTAGTGCTCTCTGACTGTGGTACTGTGTGCTCTCTGACTGTAGTGACTGTGTGCTCTCTGACTGTGGTGACTGTGTGCTCTCTGACTATGGTGACTATGTGCTCACTGACTGTGCTGACTGTGTGATCTCTGATTGTGGTGACTGTGTGCTCTCTGACTGTGGTACTGTGTGCTCTCTGACTGTGCTGACTGTGTGCTCTCTGACTGTGATGACTGTGTGCTCTCTGACTGTGGTACTGTGTGCTCTCTTACTGTAGTGACTGTGTGCTCTCTGACTGTGCTGACTGTGTGCTCTCTGACTGTGGTGACTGTGTGATCTCTGACTGTAGTGACTGTGTGCTCTCTGACTGTGGTGACTGTGTGCTCTCTGACTGTGGTACTGTGTACTCTCTGACTGTAGTGACTGTGTGCTCTCTGACTATGGTGACTATGTGCTCACTGACTGTGTTGACTGTAGTACTCTCTGACTGTGGTACTGTGTGCTCTCTGACTGTGGTGACTGTGTGCTCTCTCACTGTGGTGACTGTGTGCTCTCTCACTGTGGTGACTGTGTGCTCTCTGCCTGTGGTAACTGTGCTCTGTGACTGTAGTGCTCTCTGACTATGGTGACTATGTGCTCAATGACTGTGTTGACTGTAGTGCTCTCTGACTGTGGTACTGTGTGCTCTCTGACTGTAGTGACTGTGTGCTCTCTGACTGTGGTGACTGTGTGCTCTCTGACTATGGTGACTATGTGCTCACTGACTGTGCTGACTGTGTGATCTCTGATTGTGGTGACTGTGTGCTCTCTGACTGTGGTACTGTGTGCTCTCTGACTGGTGACTGTGTGCTCTCTGACTGTGGTGACTGTGTGCTCTCTGACTGTGGTACTGTGTGCTCTCTTACTGTAGTGACTGTGTGCTCTCTGACTGTGCTGACTGTGTGCTCTCTGACTGTGGTGACTGTGTGATCTCTGACTGTAGTGACTGTGTGCTCTCTGACTGTGGTGACTGTGTGCTCTCTGACTGTGGTACTGTGTGCTCTCTGACTGTGGTACTGTGTGCTCTCTGACTGTAGTGACTGTGTGCTCTCTGACTGTGGTGACTGTGTGCTCTCTGATTCTCTGACTCTGGCTTTCTGAAGAAGGATCTCCAGGTTTAAAATTAGACTGAACTCTGGAGGAAAGAACATCTTTTTTCTTCTGACTGAATCTGTGTAAAGATACATTGCTGACAAGCTACTAATAACATGATCTCAAATAAGAAAAAGTCCCATTCCACAATTCCTATATATCCAACTCAGGACAGTTTAATATTCTGCAATTAAAATTAAAACTGCTGCTTGAACCATTTTATTTTTACACTCAGAACTAATTAAACAGACTGCATTCACAAACATTGCCTTTGGTTCACTGAATATTTCATTAAAATTTCTAGTTAAGCACTCTAATAGCAGACTGATGCACATGTGGCACTGATTGACGGGATATACATTCACGATTCCAGAACACTAATATTTCCACACAGGTCATGCTCCCATTGGAATGGGAATACAAATCAGAGAATAAAAGATCTTTGAAAAATCTTTTTAAAGATAAGCTTTATTTGTCACATGTTTGTGGAAAGGCATCTATGGTATCAAATCAAATCAGTGAGGACTGTCAGCCTGGAGTTTTAGCACATAGAACTTCCAGTCAATAAAATATCCCTACAAAGTAAGTATTCCGGCGCCATGATGGAGTACCACGATTGCAGCTCAGAGTTTGGAGTTCAATCCCAGCATCCTCAGTAAGGATTTTCAACATCCTCCCCGTGGAATGTGTGGGTTTCCTCTGGGTGCTCCGGTTTCCCCCCACAGTCCAAAGACCTACTGGTTAGTAGGTTAATTGGTCACTGTAAATTGTGCTGTGATTAGGCTGGGGTTAAATCGGCCATTGCTGGGTGATATAGCTCAGAGATTTGGAAAGGTCGGATCTGCATTGTTCCTCAATAAACACAAATAAAGTGTAATAAATCATAGGACAGTATCGACACTTTGACCCAGGATGTGAGCCCTCTCCACAATCAATCTAATACTTCTCTCCTACACATACATAACCGCCACGATGTTGGAATGCAACTGCAAGGGAAAGACAGACTCCGATATAGAGACAGCAACCAGAGTTTATTCATAAGAATTCCAGCAGAACATCAGTGGCTCAGCTGAGCAACACTGCGAGACGTAACATTCTCAAGACTAGGACTCAGTGATTAGCGCTAAACAGTCATCCGCTTAAATAATACAACTAACACGGAGTCCCCAACCCGCTCAAAATAAACTTAACAAAAACACCAGGACACAACATTGCAAAGACCAAGTTGCTTGAAGTAAACACCAGGAACTCTAAACGATTAGCAAGTCTCACTAGACAACAATTAACTAATTCAGGTACCTTCAAGCCCAATACTCTCTGGCTCCCTGCTGAAGTCATTACACACATACCTCCAAATGGAATCCGCTCTGCTTGGTACTTCCTCAGGGAACTCCAACAGATTTGTCAGGCAAGATCTCCCTTCACAGAAACCATGCTGACTTTGATTTATTTTATCACTAATCTCCAAGTACCTCAAAACCTCATCCTTAATGGCAGACTCCAAAACCTTCTCAACCACTGAGGTTAGGCTATCTGGCCTATAATTTATTTTCTTTTGCCTTCCTCCCTTCTTAAAGAGCGGAGTGACATTTGCAATCTTCCAGTCCTCCAGGACCATGCCAGAATCAAGTGATTCTTGAAAGATCATGATCAATGCATCGGTTACCTCTTCAGCAACCTTTCACAGGACTCTGGGATGTCCCAGGTGACTTATCCACCTCAAGACCTTTATAATAGTAATGGTGCTCACTCCTGCTCCCTGACACTCACAGAACTCTGGCACACTGCTGGTGCCTTCCACAGTGAAGACAGATACAAAGCACCCATTAAGTTCATCTGCCATCTCTTTGTCCCCCATTACTACATCACCAGCATCATTTTCCTGTGGTCCAATATCTCTCTCACCTCCATTTTACTCTTTATATAACTGAAAAATAATATTTCATATCCTTCCTTATATTATTGGCTAGTTTGCCTTCATATTTCATCTTTTCCCTTCTTACAGCTTTTTCAGTTGCCTTTTGTTGGATTTTAAAAGCTTCCCAATCATCCAGCTTCCCACTCACTTTTGCTACCTTAAATGCCCTTTCCTTGGCTTTTCTGCAGTTCATAACTCCCCTTGTCAGCCACGGATGCCTACCTCTGCCATTTGAGAACTTCTGTGGGACATACGAGGGGTGATTGATAAGTTTGTGGCCTAAGGTAGAAGGAATTAATTTTAGAAAACCTAACACATATATTTTTCAACATAGTCCCCTCCCGTATTTGCACACTTAGTCCAGCGGTCATGAAGCATACGGATCTTGAACCATCCTGATGAAGGGTCTCGGCCCAAAACGTCGACAGTGCTTCTCCTCATAGATGCTGCCTGGCCTGCTGTATTTCACAACATATGCCAGTAATATTGAACCTGATTTGATTGATTCTGATTCTGAATCTCCCTCACAGCCTGACCAACTCACACAGAACACACAGCACAGTACAGGCCCTTTGGCCTGCAAGGTAGTGCCCACCTTTGACCTTCTCTAAGATCAGCCTAACCCTTCCCTCCTGCAAAGCTCTCCATTTCTCTTTCACTCACTTGACTCCTTGCGCTAAACAAACCCTTAATTGATGCTAGAAACTAGTTAGTAAGATTAAAAGAAAGTCAAGATTGTGTAGTTTTCCAACCTAGCAGCTCTACTTCCGTTGGTGGGCTCGAGACCAGGATGAAGACGCTGTGTTACCATTGAGTGATACAACATCGATATTCCGCACTGAGTGAAACAAGTCGCAGGTCCTCACAGCAGTAGTCCTTCCCCTTATCCATCCCATAATATTCCCTGGCTTAAACTGAAGCCAAAGCATTTCTTTCCATTTTGTGCCCATCGTTCTAACAATACCACCCTTGTTGCCGACCATCTGTGATCACAGCAGGCCTGCACTCAGATCTCTCACCACTTGTACTACTAAATGTCACTAAGTGCATTTAAAACCAACTTATACAAACTGCTTCCTGTCATATAGGACTTCACCTAAATAATGTCGAATGAGACACTCAAGGTGCTTGGAGGCACAGGGAAGTCTGCTGATGCTGGGAATCTGGAGAAAAACATCAAAAACCTGCAGGAGGAACTCAGCAGCTACGGAGGGGATGTTTCGGACAGACCCTTCATCGGGACTAGAAAGGAAGGGAGCAGAAGCCAGAATAAAAGGATGGGGCAAGGGGAGGATCACATGAACCCAGGTGAGAGGAGAGGAGAGGGGTTAGGAAGGTTGGTGAGGGACTTTTGGTTTTGTTACTGGTAAAATATAAAATACTGGCTAAGAGAAATGCAAAGTTAATGCACCTTACCTGTGCTAATCGGTTGGTTTAATAACCATAAACACAGGAGATTCTGCAGACGCTGGAAATGCTGGAGGAACTCAGCAGGTCAGGCAGCATCTGTGGGAATGAATAAACAGTTGACATTTTGAGCTGAGACCCTTCATCAGGACTGGAAGGGAAGGGGTCAGAAAAAGGAGTTGGAAGGGAAGGAGTACAAGCTGGCAGATAATAGGTGAGACCATCGTCAATCTAACCCACCCCTCCTAGACAGCCCATAAGCCTCCGTTTCTCTATCACCCGTACCTCAAATACCCCAAATGTTGGAGCCTCTGACATCACCCTAGCCACACGTTCCAGGCACCCCCACTCTCTGTGGAGAGTGTGAGTATAAGTGTACGTTTCCAGGTCACGGCTTAAAAGGAAGCATTAGAAACCCAAACATTTCCAAAGTTATGGGAAACTCCTCAAAAAGGCACATTTAAATTCCAACTGGATGCACCTTGGCTTCACTTTACAACAGTGACACTTGTGATCACTGCTGTAAAATCAGAACACCTTCACTTCACTGACATATCCTCCTGTGACTGAGAAAACATAGAACATAGAACTGGGAAGGTTCTAACCCTAACCCTAACCTTCACTTCACTGACATATCCTCCTGTGACTGAGAAAACATAGAACTGGGAAGGTGGGGTGGAGATACATCTCTACCAAAGAAGGTGTAGAGCGCTCCTTCCCTCCACTAGCCTTCAGGTCACCCTTGGACAAGGTGTAGCACCTGCTTAGCCCCTCCATCCCCCAATCTGGGTCACATGAAGCCATGGGAACAGGTGGTGGATGGTCGTATGAGCAGCTGGTGCACATCACAAGTCCTGGTTATGCAGCCACTGACGCCAGACAGACAAACTCTAAAGAGAATTAATAATGAATGGGGTCACCTGACTTGTAAGGACACTGCCCAGAAGAAGGCAATGGAAAATAATTTCTGTAGAAAACAATTTGGTTCAAAGACTATGGTCACCCATGTCAAACGACAAGACACATAATGATTTTGGTGAGAATATAGAACAGTGTAGGCCCTTCAGCCCACAATATTGTGCTGACCCATACAAACTAAATCCATGGTAAACTAACTCCATGGTAAATTTAACCATCCTTCATGGGACATTGAACCCATGAACACTACCTCACTATGTTGTTTTATTTTTTGTGATACTTACTGAATTTATTAAAAGGCGGCATCCATTACTAAGGACCTTCAGCACCCAGGCCATGCCCTTTCCTCACTGTTACCATCAGGTAGAAGGTACAGAAGCCTGAAGGCACATACTCAGTGATTCAGGAACAGCTTTTTCCCCTCTGCCATCTGATTCCTAAACGGACATTGAATCTTCGGACACTATCTCACTTTTTTTAAATATACAGTATTTCTGTTTTTGCACATTTTTTACTCTATTCAATATACGTAATTGATTTACTTGTTTATTTACTATTATTTTTATTTTATTTATTATTTTAGTTTTTTTTTTCTCTCTGCTAGATTATGTATTGCACTGAACTGCAGCTGCTAAGTTAACAAATTTCACATCACATGCCGGTGATAATAAACCTGATTCTGATTTTACATATATACACACTGTAATTCAGTTTTCTTTTTCTCTCTATTATCATGCACTGCTGCCACAAAATTAACAAATTTCTTGGCATATGCTGGTGATATTAAACCTGAATCTCATTCTGATTCCTACTCAGCCCATAGCCCTCCATTTTTCATTCATCCTCATGCTTATCTAAGAGTTTCCTAAATGTCCCTAATGTATCTGCCTCTACAACATCCCCGGCAGAACATTCCACACACCCATCTGTGTAGAAAAACATTCCTCTGACATCCTCCCTATAAGTTCCCCCAATCACCTTAAAATGATACCACCTCACATTTCTGCGCTGGGAAAAAGCCTCTGGATGTCCACTCGACCGATGCCTCTTATCATCTTGTACATCTCCATCAAATCCCCTCTCATCCTCTGTCTCTCCAGAGAGAAAATCCTGAGCTTGCTCTACCTGTCCTCATTAGGCACGCTCTCCAGTCCAGGCGGCAACCTGGTCAATCTCCTCTGCACCCTCTCTAAAGCTCCCACATCCTTCCTATAACAAGGCAACCAGAACTGAACACAGTACTTCAAGTGTGGTCTAACCATTGTTTTACAGAGTGGCAACATTGCCTCACAGCTTCCAAATGCGATCCCCTTCTACAATTCACCGAGCAAAGAGATAATAATCATACAGCAGGGGCCTGTGTTTGCCCATCTTGTTCTCAGTAAAATATTGGTGTAATAAACCCACTCGATTTGAAATACATGTGTGAGAGTGTGTGTGTGTGTGTGTGTGTGTGTGTGTGTGTGTGTGTGTGTGTGTGTGTGTGTGTGTGTGTGTGTGTGTGTGTGTGTGTGTGTGTGTACGCACGCACGCACGCATGCAGGGGTCGAATAGACAGGCCACTCTGTAAAATATGTTTCAGTGTAGTCTGATGCCCCACCATTCCATAAAATGTGTGTGTCCATGTATAAGTGACGACTGAATCAATGTAATTAGATACAGTTCTCAATGGGAATCTAATCGTCACCATTGTAAATGGAGCATAAAATGTTACACTATCATTGCAGGTTTATAAATTAAATGAATAATTTTGATTCCACCAAAACAGATAATTTAATTTTCTTCATCTGTAATGTTGTATCAAGTCATTTATTTGACACTTACAAGTTGTTGCTGTGTACGTATTAGTTATGGTGGTTATCAGTGTGACTGTGCTGCCAAAGTACTCTATTGAAATTAAACTATTTCACCCTGTCTGGAGACATAAGGGACTTTATAGTTATAAATATTTTCCAGGTTAAGAGGAATCAAACATTAAAGTGGAGGTGTAATTTATTTACTAAGTACATATATGTTACCATATTCTGTTTTGGGATTCATTTTCTTGCAGGCATATACAGAAAAATAAAGAAATACAATTTAATTTCCGAAGAACTATACATGGAGAAAGACTGACAAACAACCAATGTGCAAAAGAAGACAAATTGTGTAAATAAATGAATAAATTATACCGAGAACAGGAGATGCGAAGACTTGAAAGTGGGTCTGTTGGTTGTGGAGTCATTTCAGTGTTGAGGTGAGTGAAGTTGTCCACACTGCTCCAGGAGCATAATGCTTGAAGGATAATAACTGTTCCTGAACCTGGGCATTCTTGTTTCCATACCAGGCTATGATGCAACCCGTCAGGATGTTCTCCACTGTGCACCTATAAAAGTTCATCAAAGTTTAGGGTGACATACCAAGCTTGTGAAAACTTTCAGAGAAAGCAGAGGCGCTTCTTTGTAATGGCAGTTACAGGCTGGACCCAAGACAGATCCTCTGAAATAGTAACACCACGGAATTTGAAGTTGCTGACTCTCTCCACCTCTGAGGACTTCACTCATGGACCTCTGGTTAATAATCAGCTCTTTGGTTTTGCTGACGTTGACTGAGAGGTTGTTGTTAGGGCACCAATCAGCCAGATTTGCTTTTAAATTTTCCAACTTGAAATCAATGAAATACTTCAAAGGAAGACACGGGAATCCTGAATGTGAGTACGTCTTTGTTTTTAGTTGAAGTGAAGCATGTACATATTGGCCAGTGCCATGACATATGCAATTGATGTGCTTTTACATATAATCATAAAAAATCATATAAACAGCAAAGAATGCTTAATTTGACAATATATTCACAAGATTACTGAAACATTACTGAAATATTTAATACACAATACTTTCAGTCTTCCTCCTGTGTGCTGTTCTGTCACCACCTTTGATTCGGCCAACAACAGTGGTGTAGGCTGGTCAGTATTAATGGATGTGATTCTGATCTATCATCATCTATTTAACTTCAGTTCAGCCAGAGATATTTATCACAAGTGACTAAAATATTCAAGGGGTCAGTGAACACATTGATCGCTCTCTCACCTGCTTCTCCTCAGAATGAAGGAGGATCCAAGTAAATAACAACCAATTTCTTCACTTGTCATTTTCCCTACGTATTATTTCTGCCGTGTAGCTGCTTTTCAAAAGAATCTGCCAAAAGCCTGAGAGGTGGGCAATGCTTGCAAGAGTCTAATCCATCATTCAGTCCTCAGCTTTGTGAGTGGGTGTGTGGGAGTGCTCAAAGTTCAGAGTAAATTTATTATCAAAGCATGTTTACATCACCATACCCTGCCCTGAGATTCATTTTCTTGCAGGCATTTGCAGTAGAACAAACAAGTACAATAGAATCGGTGGAAAACTACACACAGTCAAACCAGACAAGTCGAGGTTTGAGGTTTGATGGTCGAGGGGTGATAACTGTTCCTGAACCTGGTGGTGTGGGTCCAGATGGTTGAGGGGTGATAACTGCTCCTGAACCTGGTGGTGTGGGTCCAGATGGTTGAGGGGTGATAACTGTTCCTGAACCTGGTGGTGTGGGACCTGATGGTTGAGGGGTGATAACTGTTCCTGAACCTGGTGGTTGAGGGGTGATAACTGTTCCTAAACCTGGTGGTGTGGGTCCAGATGGTTGAGGGGTGATAACTGTTCCTGAACCTTGTGGTGTGGGACCTGATGGTTGAGGGGTGATAACTGTTCCTGAACCTGGTGGTGTGGGACCTGATGGTTGAGGGGTGATAACTGTTCCTGAACCTGGTGGTTGAGGGGTGATAACTGTCCCTAAACCTGGTGGTGTGGGTCCAGATGGTTGAGGGGTGATAACTGTTCCTGAACCTTGTGGTGTGGGACCTGATGGTTGAGGGGTGATAACTGTTCCTGAACCTGGTGGTGTGGGACCTGATGGTTGAGGGGTGATAACTGTTCCTGAACCTGGTGGTGTGGGACCTGATGGTTGAGGGGTGATAACTGTTCCTGAACCTGGTGGTGTGGGACCTGATGGTTGAGGGGTAATAACTGTTTCTGAACCTGGTGGTGTGGGACCTGATGGTTGAGGAGTGATAACTGTTCCTGAACTTGGTGGTGTGGGACCTGATAGTTGAGGGGTGATAACTGTTCCTGAACCTTAGTGGTGTGGGACCTGATGGTTGAGGGGTGATAACTGTTCCTGAACCTTGTGGTGTGGGACCTGATGGTTGAGGGGTGATAACTGTTCCTGAACCTTGTGGTGTGGGACCTGATGGTTGAGGGGTGATAACTGTCCCTGAACCTGGTGGTGTGGGTCCAGATGGTTGAAGGGTGATAACTGTTCCTGAACCTGGTGGTGTGGGACCTGATGGTTGAGGGGTGATAACTGTTCCTGAACCTGGTGGTGTGGGACCTGATGGTCGAGGGGTGATAACTGTTCCTGAACTTGGTGTGGGACCTGATGGTTGAGGGGTGATAACTGTTCCTGAACCTGGTGGTGTGGGACCTGATGGTTGAGGGGTGATAACTGTTCCTGAACCTGGTGGTGTGGGTCCAGGTGGTTGAGGGGTGATAACTGTTCCTGAACCTGGTGGTGTGGGACCTGATGGTTGAGGGGTGATAACTGTTCCTGAACCTGGTGGTGTGGGTCCTGATGGTTGAGGGGTAATAACTGTTCCTGAATCTGGTGGTGTGGGACCTGATGGTTGAGGGGTAATAACTGTTCCTGAACCTGGTGGTGTGGGACCTGATGGTTGACAGTTGATAACTGTCCCTGAACCTGGTGGTGTGGGACCTGATGGTTGAGGGGTGATAACTGTCCCTGAACCTGGTGGTGTGGGACCTGATGGTTGAGGAGTGATAACTGTTCCTGAACCTGGTGGTGTGGGACCTGATGGTTGAGGGGTGATAACTGTTCCTGAACCTGGTGGTGTGGGACCTGATGGTTGAGGGGTGATAACCGTTCCTGAACCTGATGGTGTTGGACATGAGGCTCCTGTCCCTGCTTCCCATTGGCAGCAGTAAGAAGAGAGCATGGTCTGGGGGCTGAGGGACCCTGATGATGGATGCAGCTTTCGTGTGTGTGTGTGGAGACTGGAGGATATGGCTGTAAATATTCAAACCTTGGCTTTAAAATATTAAACACAATCAATTTAATGCCATGATGGGCTGAGCACAATTTTAAGATTAACATTATTGTGACAGGTATAGTGAAACATCGAAACACAGTAAAATGTGTTGTTGGTCTCAACAGCCAACACAGTCCGAGGATTGTGCTTCCGGTGCCAACATTGCAATGGGAATTGTGAAGTTTGGGAATTCTGATCATCCAATGACAAGGTGGGTAGGAGAGTAACTGGCCCACAGATACCTTTTGATTTATAATTAATTTTCTCAGCTTCCATTTGAAGCTGTATTTTCAGGATATTTCAAACCGAGGCCCACTCTCCACACAGTCAGATCCCTGAACAACTTTCTGTGGAGGTTTCTACGCTGGCTGCTTCTCTCTCAAAGTATAACGTCCTGACAGAAGCATCCACGTGTGGATAATACAGACAACAGTCTTTTGTGTTTCGACAGGTGAATTTAAAATCTATCTCACTGACAGACTGGGACTCTGCTTTTGCTAAAGCAAAAGGTCACAGCTGTAAAGAAGTTAGCAAACTGAAAAAGACAAATAAGGGAAAATCTGCAGATGCTGGAAATCCGAGCAACACACACAAAATGCTGGAGGAACTCATCAGGCCAGGCAGCGTCTATGGAAAAATGTACAGTTGATGTTTCTACTGTGGGGGGAAACTGGCAGGCCTGCAGGAAATGCACATGGTCACAGGGGAACATACAAACTCCTTACAGACAGACAGCAGTGGAAATGAACCCGGACCACTGGTACTGTTAACCATTACGCTACCCTGACACTGGGGGGTTTGTCAAGGGTTGCTGCGGCAGCACATCCTGAGGGCTGGAGGGGCCTACTTCACACCATATTGATAAATAAAATTTAAAGAATTAAAAAAAGAGGTCAAAGTTATGATACTTAAACTAATTATGAGAGTTGGTTGCATGTGATTATTCAATGGGTGATATAACTAATGTGCTTGAAATCAGTGATGAATTCCACAGGACAGGTGGAGGAAAAGTGTTTCTCGTGCTGAAGACACAATCTCATACAAAAGCGATTCTGCAGATGCAACGAACACAATTACCAAAGTATGTATTCTATATACAACCTTGAGATTTGCCTTCTTGCAGGCAGCCACAAAACGAAGAAACACAATAGAACACATTAAAAAGAAGAAATTCAAACACCCAGCGTGCAGGGAAAATAAACACATCATGCAAACAATAAAAGTAAGCAAATAACATTCAGAACTGAAGTTCATGAAAGCCGGTCATTATTGCAGCCAGTCCAGGAGCCCGCCAGTTGCAGGCCACAGCCTTGGTTCAGCGCAGAGACGGGTAGATCTCACCGAGCAGTGAGCTGAACCAGTCTGTCCTTCACCTCTGGTCCCAACGCTTTGACCTTTTCAATCTGCCCCGCACTTAAATCGTCCAAACTCCATGTTGTTCCTTGCTTTTGGACCCAGGCCCTGTCGCTTCAATTCACACACAAAATGCTGGAGGAACTCTGCAGGTCAGGCAGCATCTACGGAATAGAATAAAAAGCCGACGTTTTGATCTGAAAGGAAGGAGAGAGAAACCAGAATAAGGTGGAGGGATGGTAAGCAGTACAAGCTGGCAAGTACACCTCATATTATGTGTGAGCAGCCTCCAACCTGACGAATGAACATCGATTTTTCTAGCTTCTGTAAGTTTTTCCCCTACTCCCTTCTCTCTTTGTCCATTCCCCATTCTGGTTCCTCTCTCAACCCTTCCTTTCTCCTCAGCTGCCCATCACCTTCCCCAATTTCCCCTCCTTCCACAATCCACTCTCCTTTCCTGTCAGATTCCTTCTTCTTCAGTCCTTTATCTCTTCCACTCATCACCTCTCATCTTCATCCACCTCCCACCCACCACCTCCCCCTCACCTGATTTCACCCATCACCTTCCAGTTTGTACTCCCTCCCCTCCCACACCTTCTCCTGGTTTCTCCCCCCCCCTTCCTTTCCAGTCCTGATGAAGGGTCTCAACCCGAAAGTCCTCTCCACAGATGCTGCCTGACCTGCTGAGTTCCTCCAGCATTTTGTGTGTGTGTTGCTCTGGATTAAAATTAGAATCAAGTGTTCAGGAATCACATGTGCTCCTACAAATTGGCAAGTAACATTGGAAAAAGATGACAAAATTGCTTCCTATAACAAAATTTTAAACAATGCCTACCTAAGAACGAAGAACAGCTGCAGCCATTTGCTCATGTTAAACTGGACTGTAAACAGTTTTGAATCGGTTTGCCCTCCCCCTCGAACAGACGGTCAGGCAATTTTGAATAGATTTGCCCTCCCCCTCAAACAGACGGTCAGGCAATTTAATAAAGAGTTTATAATAATCATAGATATTCAGCCAAAAACTCTGCACACTGAACCCATGACTGAGCCAAAACACGTTAAACGCGGGTACAATACTCCCCAACAATAAATTCAATAAAAATTCATCACAGAACAGATCTTGACAATGGAAAAATCAATCTTTCTCTGGCAGGGACATTGCCAGTTCTGGAAGGACTTACAGTTCTGTCTGAGGAAAGTGCACACACACACACACACACACACGCACGCACGCAAGCACACGCACACACACTCACGCACGCACGCATACACACACGCACACGCACGCACGCACACACACACACACGCACGCGCGCACACACATGCACGCGCACACACACACGCACGCACGCATACACACACGCACACATACATGCACGCGCGCACACACATGCACGCGCACACACACACACACGCACGCATACACGCACGCACGCGCACACACACGCACGCACGCACACATACACGCGCACACACACACGCACGCGCACACACACACACACACACGCACACACACGCACACACGCACACGCACACACAAACCTGCAGATGATATACATGACTCAGTTGGTGGTGTTTAGTGTTTCTGATACTAAAGGTGACTCAAGTCTCCTGAGCAAGAATGGTCAGAAACTGATCTGCTGAGGCTGCTCGCTGTTTTAAAGACAAAACTCTGCTGGTCAGGTCAGCGAAGCCAATCTCCAATCTGCTTTAGAAACATTCCAGAGCTGTTATCTGTACTGATAGGGAAAATGTTCTTGAGGCAGGGGTTGGGCGTCGTTTAGGCATATACCGTATGACAGACTTCTCAAGTGTGGAAAATGCCTCAATAGTTCTTTCTTTGGTGGGGGGGGAATATTTTAGTGTGGTGTTTAGTACAACGCTTAACAGTACCAGCGACCCGGGTTCAATTCCCGCCGCTGCCTGTAAAGAGTTCGTACGTTCTTCCCGTGACGACATAGGTTTGATCCGGGGGCTCCGGTTTCCTCCCACAATCCAAAGGCATACCGGTTGGCAGATTAATCGGTCATTGTATATTGTCCCATGATTAGGCTAGGGTTGCATCAGGGGACTGCTGGCTCGCACAGCTCAAAGGGCCAGATAAGCCTATTCTGCACTGTATCTCAATAAATAAATTGAAAAATAATAATTTTTGTTGTCATGGATATTTTCCCCCGTGGCACAATACTTTTTGTGTGCTCGACTGTAGGAAGACATAGGAAAAGGACAGATGGGAAGCTGAAGGGTGAAGAAAAACTGAAGAAAGCGGTCTCAGCCCAAAACACTGACTGTTCATTGCCCTCCATTGAGTTCCTCCAGCACTTTGTGTGAGTTGTTCTGGTTCTGCAGAATCTCTGTACTTAACAGCAATCTAATCCTTTAGTGACCTGGTTAACATTTGATGGCTCACGCTGAAGTTCAGAAGAATGGGGGGTGGGGGGGATTCTCACTGAAATGTATTGAATATTGAAAGGCCAAGATGGAGTGGAAGTGGTCTGCAATCAAAGCAACAGGAGTTAAAGAACAGTGTGTTATCCACACAAGGAGTGTAAGCTTTGAAGTCTGAGCCAGTGTTTAATTGCCCATCTCTAGTTGCCCTTTAGAAGGGCTGCCAAGATCCTCGAGGAATTGGTATCTCCAAAGTACTGAGAGAGAGGGAGTTCCAAGTTTTCAACACAGCCACAGCAAAAGAACAACTATGCAACTAGTGTGTCCTCTGCTCCTGTAGCCCATCTATTTCAAGGTGTGATGCGCTTTGTGTGTATAGATGCTCTTTGCACACCACCGTTGTAACGTGTGGTTATTTGAGTTACTGTCACCTTCCTGTCAGCCTGAACCAGTCTGGCCATTCTCCTCCGGCCTCTCTCATTAACGAGGTGTTTTCACCCTCAGAACTGCCACTCACTGGATTTTTTTTTTGTTTTCACACCATGTTGAGACTACTGTGCATGAAAATCCCAGGAGATCGGCAATTTCAACCCATCTTGCTTGTCACCAACAATCATTCCATGGTCAAAGTCACATAGATCACATATCCTCCCCATTCTGATGTTTGGTCTGAACAACTGAACCTCTTGACCATGTCTTTATGCGTTGAGTTGCCGCTATGTGATTGGCTGACTAGATATTTGCCTGAATGAACGGGACAGCTTTCCCTAATGAAGTGGCCATTAAGTGTATTTCTACATTCAGGATGGAGTGGGCTTGGACGGGATCTTCCAGGTGTTCTTGCTCATCTAACTGGTAGAAGTTGTAGGTTGTAAGGGTGCCGTCTAACAAGTTGGTGAGTTGCTGTGGTGCATGCTATAGATGGCGCAAACTGCTGTTCCGTGCATCAGTGGCTGTGCGTGGCATACCTATCAGGTGGGCTGCTCGATCAAGGGCAGTATGGTATTGAGACTTGAGTTTTGGTGAAGTTGCAGTAGTCCAGGCAAGTTCAAACCATAAGACATAGAAGCAGAGGTAGGCCATTCAGTCCATCCAGTCTGCTCTGCCGTTCAATCATGGCTAATTTATTTTCCCTCTTGACCACATTTTCCTGCTTTCTCCTCATAACCTTTGACTTGCTCATTAATCAAGAACCAATCAACCTCCACTTTAAATATACTCGTTGACTTAGCCTCCACAGCCATCTGTGGCAATACATTCCACAGATTCAGCACTCTCTGGCCGAAAAAAGCCCTCCTCATTCTTTTCTGAGGTTGAGACCTTGGTCCTAGACCCTCCCACTGTTTGAAACCTCCACTACAAATGTATTCTATCTTTCCAGAAATGAAGGGGTTAACCTATGAGGAGTGTTTGGTACCTTTGGGCCTGTACTCACTGGAATTTAGAAGAATGCAGATCTCATTGAAATCTACTGAATGTTGAAAGGACTAGTTAGGGTGGATGTGGAGAAAATGTTTCCTATAGTGGGCTATCCAGAACTTCTGAGCACACCCTGAAAATCGAGGGGTGACCTTTTAGAACAGAGGTAAGGAGGAATTTTTTTTTAGCCAGAGAGTAGTGAGTCCGTGGAACGCTCTGTGGTGGAGACAAAGTCTGTGGGTGTACTGATATTGGAAGTTCATCATTTCCTGATCAATCAGGGCATCAAAGGATATGGCGAGAAGGCAGGTGTATGGGGTTGAGTGGGATCCGGGATCAGCCATGATGAAATGGCAGAGCAGATTTGATGGGCTGAATGGACCTAATTCTGCTCCTATGTCTTATGGCCTTATAAAACCCCCTCTCCAAAACATTAACACTTTTAAACGTTTAATAGTTCAAAGTAAATTACTATCAAAGTACATATTATGTCACCATATACCTCCCTAAGATTCATTTTCTTGCAGGCATTCACAGTAAATACAAGAAACACAATCGAATCAATGAAAGACCAACTTAACAGAACAGACACACAACCAGTGGGCAAAATACAACAAACTGTGCAAATACAAAAAGGAGGAAAAAAAATAAATAATAATAGCAATAATAAATAAAGCAGCAATAAATATCAAGACCATGAGATGAAGAGTCCTTGAGAGTGAGTCCATCAGTTGTGGGAACAGTTCAGTGATGGGGTGAATGAAGTTGAATGTTGATAAATGTGAGGACATCCACTTTGGAAGGGAAAATGAAAGATGAGATCATTATTTTAAAAAATTGCAGCATGCTGCTGTGCAGAGGGACTTGGGAGTGCTTATGCATGAATCACAAAAGGTTGGTTTGCAGGTGCAGTAGACTATCAAGAAGGAAAATACGATGTTGGCATTCATTGCTAGAGGGATTGAATTTGAGCAGGGAGGTTATGCTGCAACTGTACAGGGTACTGTTGAGGCTGCACCTGGAGTACTGTGTGCAGTTCTGGTCTCCTTACTTGAAGAAGGATATACTGGCTTTGGAGGCGGTGCAGAGGAGGTTCACCAGGTTGATTCCAGAGATGAGGGGGCTAGATTATGAGGAGAGATAAGGAGAGTCAGGGACTGTACTCGCTGGAATTCAGAAGAATGAGAGGAGATCTTATAGAAACGTATAAAATTACAGAAGGGATAGATAAGATAGAGGCAGGAAAATTGCTTCCACTGGTAGGTTAGAACTAGGAGACATAGCCTCAAGATTCAGGGAGTAGATTTAGGATGGAGATGAGGAGGAACTGCTTTTCCCAGAGAGTGGTGAATCTGTGGAATTATCTGCCCAACGAAGCAGTGGAGGCTAGCTCAGTAAATATATTTAAGACAAGGTTGGACACATTTTTGCATAGTAGGGGAATTAAGGGTTATGGGGAAAAGGAAGGTAGGTGGAGATGAGTCCATGGCCAGATCAGCCATGATCTTATTGAATGGCAGAGTAGGCTCGATGGGCCGGATGGCCTACTCCTGTTCCTATTGCTTATGTTCTCATGTTATGTTCTAATCCCTTCTGGTTCAAGAGTCTCATAGTTTAGGGGCAATAATTGTTCCTGAAACTGGTGGTGTGAGTCCTGAGGCTCCTGAATGTTCTTCCTGATGGCAGCAGTGAGGAGAGAGCAAGAGACGTTTAACAAAAACAACAACATTCAACAATTATAAATGTAAAGAATCAGATAAAAATAAAGTTAATGGTTAAAGTACAGATATGGAATAAAGTGTGCATCAATACATAAAGATGTATTTACAATGTTGTAAACAGTGGTTTACAGTGTTTATCATACAGTGCTAGGGGTGGGGTGGTTTTAATAAACCTGTACCACTTTCAGGAGGCAGATTTTGAGTGTGTGTGTCTTTAGACCACTGTACCTCCTCCATGATGGTAGTAACAAGAATTTATTTATTTAGAGCAGGGGCTCCCAATCTTTTTAAAGCCATGGACCCCTACCTTTAACTGAGGGGTCCGTGAACCCCAGATTGGGAGCCCGTGGTGTAGAGATACAGTATGGAACCGGCCCTTCCAGACCAACAAGCTGCCCCACCCAGCAGCCCACCTAGTAACCCCAGCCTAATCACAGGATCATTTACAATGACCTAATGGCTGGCACATCCTCAGGCAGTGGCAGGAAGCTGGAGCACCCAGAGGAAACCCACTCACTCACGGGAAGAGCGTACGGACTTCCCCACAGAAGGTGCCGGCATTGAACTCTGAACCCTGATGCTCTGCGCTGTAAAGCGTCACGCTGACCGCCACACTACCATGGTACCCCGGATGGTGAAGGCCCTTCATGATGGATGCCATCACGTAAGGAAAGGACCAAACATCTGCTGAGCATCGCTCTAAACAGTGTGAATGTGGAACTGGACAAGTGCCAAGCAGCACGGCGTCCTGGAAACAACCCGCTGCTAAGATATTAAGTCAACAGGCAAGGACAGAAGGACAACAGCATGGCAACAGATCTACTGGTCTTACAGCAGATCAGAGAATAGCAACAGGCCACTTCATGCATGGCACGCAGCTGCTGTTCTCAAAGAGGTGTGCAGACTGCCTGGCTTGTTCATCTATAAACATGTCTCGTTAATGCCCCGGCTCTCACGTGAGGTGTGAAGAAGCCAACTGCTTTGAATAACATCATTTCCTTGTGTATGAATGTGCAGCCAAGACGAGCCAGTTTTGTGGCAGCAATTCGATGACTGAACACATAGAAAAAAAAGCATCTTTTCTCTAGACAGCTTGCTTTATGAAATTACAATGTAAACTGCCTACAGCAATGTAGAATTCATGAGTAACCTTGGCAAAAGCAGCCACTACCAGAGGGAGAGAATAAAAGTGTAAGCAAGCTTAAACTCAGTGGAATACAGAAGCAACAAGCAGCTTTGAATAATATATCACTGCAGGTACTGTATATGTTTGTCTGTCTCTCCAATTCACCCAGAAAGAACTTCTTTTGCACTGACCAATGGCCTATATCACCACCTTCTTCTCAATTAGATCACTATATGGTACCCAGCAAAACACTTTCAATAGGCAGGTACGTTTAATGTCAGAGAAATGTTTACAACAGACATTTCTTTTTCTTCGCAAGCATCCATGAAAACAGAGGAGTGTCCCAAAGAATGAATGACAGTGGAGTTTTGGAACCCCAAAGCCCCCCCCCCAGCTCCTCCCTCCCACACACAAGCAACAGCAAGGCAGCAAACCCCCTCCTCCACCACCAAAAAAGCATCAGTGCCCTCCACAGGGCGCTCAAACATGCAGCAAGCATCAATAAAGACACAGACGCAGCACCCCAAAAACTACTTGTTCTCCGGGTACCACTGTGTACATCCCCTCCTTGCCCTACACCGACCATCCACACCTCCATATATATCATTCACCTCCTTTGGCCCCCACCTCCCACCAGTTATCATGGACTCACCTTCACTACTGAGCAGGTTTGAAAGGCTCTGGGGAAACTCAGACACCGCAAAGCATTGGGGCCGGATGGTGGGAACCCCAGGGTTCTGAAGGAGTGTGCTGAGCAGCTGTGTGGAGTTCTCCAGTGTCTTTTCAATCTTAGTCCCAGCCTGGAAAGGGTCCTTACTGTGTGGAAAACTTCATGTTTCGTCCCAGTACCCAGGAAGGGCCAACCTAGTCTTGAATGACTACTGAACAGTAGCCCTGACCTCACACATCATGAAGTTGCTAGAGAGGCTGGACCTAGCTCACCTCTAACCCCTGATCAGATCAGTTCTTGATCCCTGCAGTTTGCCTACCAGGAACACACTGGAGTCAATGATGTTGTCACCTACCTACTGAACAGAACCTGTGTCCATTTACAGCACAGGGAAGCACTGTGAAGATCATGCTTTCTGATTTTTCAAGAGCCTTCAATACCATACAGCCCTCATTACTGGGGGAAATCCTCTGAAGGGTCCTGCCGAAGAGTTTCAGCCCAAAATGTCCACTGCACTTTCTTCCTTAGATGCTGCCTGGCCTGCTGAGGTCCTCCAGTATTTTGTGTGTGTTGCTCAGTTTCCAGCAACTGAAGATTTTCGCTTGTTTGAAAGCTCCGTTCAATGCAGGTTAGCATTTCAGAATCAGGTTTATTATCACCGAGATGTGACGTGAAATTTGTTAACTTAGCAGCAGCCATTCAATGCAATACGTAATATAGAAAAACAAGAAAAAAATAATAATAAAATAATAATAAATAAATTGCAGTGTACATATATTGAATAGATTAAAAGTCATGCAAACAACAGAAATAATATATACTTAAAAAGTGAGGTAGTGTTCACAGGTTCAATGTCCATTTGGGAATCGGATGGTAGAGGGGAAGAAGCTGTTCCTGAATCGCTGAGTGTGTGCCTTCAGGTTTCTGTACCTCCTACTGATGGTAACAGTTAGAAAAGGGCATGCCCTGGGTGCTGGAGAACCTTAATGATGGGCGCTGCCTTTCTGAAACACTGCTCCTTGAAGATACCCTGGGTACTTTGTAGCCTAGTATCCAAGATGGAGCTGACTAAATTTACAACCTTCTGCAGCTTCTTTTGGTCCTGTGCAGCCCCTCCATACCAGACAGTGATGTAGTCTGTCAGAATGCTCTCCATGGTACATCTATAGAAGTTTTTGAGGCTATTTGTTGACATACCAACTTCAATACTTTCACTGTACCCTGGTTAATAGACTACCTGACTGGCAGACCACAGTTTGTATGGCTTCAGAGCTTGCGTCAGACATGGCTATAGGCAGCACTGGGGCCCCACATGGGACTGTATTGGCTCCCTTCCTGTTTACCCTGTACACCTCGGACTTTAGATACAACACTGAGTCATGTCATCTGCAGAAATTCTCTGACGACTCAGCAATAGTTGGGTGTGTAAAGGGAGGACATGAGGAAGATAAAAGAGCCCTGGAGGAGGACTTTGTCAAATAGTGCAAGCTGAATCGTCTGCAGCTCAACATCGATAAGAGAAAGGAGATGGTGGTGGACTTTAGGATGAGCAGGCCCGCACTGCTCCCTGTTACTATCGATGGTGAGGACGTGGATGTGGTGAGGACCTACAAGTACCTGGGGTGCACCTGGAGCACCAACACAGAGGCTGGGTACAAGAAGGGCCACAGTCACCTCTACTTCCTGAGGAGACTGGGGTCCTTTGGAGTATGCAGGCCTGTCCTTCACGTTTCCATCGGTCTGTTGTTGCCAGTACAATCTTCGATGCGGTGGTGTACTGGGCAGTGGCATCAACACAGGTGATGCCAACAGGCTCAATAAACTGATTAGGAAGGCTGGCTCTGTTATAGAAGTCAAACTGGACACACTGGAGGCTGTGGTAGAACAAAGGACCGTCTGGAAAATCCTGGCAATTCCGGACAATGTCTCTCACCCTCTACATGCCACCTTGGCTGAACAGAGGAGCACTTTTAGTAACAGTCTAAGATAACTGTGCTGCTCCTCATATAGCGATATGAAGCAATTCTTATCTTTGGGAATTGGGCTTTTTAATGAGTCAACCTTTAATGGTGACCCCCTCCTGTTAGACTGTTTGTAGCAACTTATTTTTATTCTTTCTACTTCTCGTCTAATATTTACATATTTGTATATCTGTGCACTTGTAATGCTACTGTGACCTGTAATTTCCTTGGGGATCAATAAAGTATCTAACTAACTAGTGTCAGTCGTGCGCACTTGTGTGGCTGTTACACACTACACCATGCTAAGAGTGATCAGTTTCTAAACAGTCAGTTGCGTGTGCTTGTGTTCAAAAAGCAGTGATTTTTGTCAGTGACAGCTGGTGAGAAATAAGCAGGAAGTTAATTTGGAACTGTTTTGCTCACTGTGGCTTCAAGCATTCAGGCTTGGAGATGCCTGAAACGACTGGAAGTGAAGTTAGTTTGGATTCATCAGTTGTGTGGAGAGGGGGAAGCTGCTACATGGATAACAGTTTGCTCTCCGTATTGTACTGCCCTGGCTTGTGTGTCACATAGATGGTTGGGCCACAACATCCTCTACCATTATGACAGGGCCTCATAAATTTCACTGTGAATAGAAGAAAGAGGCTTGAGCATAGTATCTGAGTTACTCTGTGAGGTTGGCGATAAAGTTCAAGGTAACATTTATTATCAGAGTACATACATGTCACCACATACCGCCCTGAGATTCTTTCTCTGCAGGTTCTTGCTGTACAGAGATCAGGTTTATTGTCACTGTCTTATACGATGAGAAATGAGTTTCTGACAGCAGTGCAGCACAAACTCACTTACTATAAAATAAAAAAAATAAAGAGATCAGCAATAGAAAGGAAAGTTGACACTGTGCTTATAGCTTCATAGAGCATTAGGAAATCTGATGGCAGAGGGCAGGAAGCTGTTTTTGAATTGATGAGTGTGGGTCTTCAGGCTCCTGTACCTCCTCCCAGATGGTGCCCATGTTGGAACTGGCTGAGCCTACAGATGAGGAAACTGCAGAGGGAGGTACAGGGGTCCAGGTTTTGGTGATTAATACTGAGTGGGCTATATGTTGAGCAGGCGGGCTGATGTATGCTTTGCTGTTTTCTATCGCTCCAAAGCAGAGTGGAGAGCCTGCAAGATTGTGTCCAGTGTAGACCTGTTGCAGTGGTAGGCAAATTACAGTGGGTCCAGGATACCGGTTCCACTCAACTTCAGGTGCAGCCTCTCCCTCTTCTACAGATCAGCCCACCCCAGAAGAGGTTCCGTTTCAGTGATCCAATAACCTGAAACCCTGTCCCCTGCTCCAGTTCCTCAGCCACTCATTCATCTGTCCCTGCCCTAACTAGCACGTGGTACTGGAAGTAATCCAAAGATTACAACCTTGCAGGTCCTGCTCTTCTTTTGTTTCCTCACCTCACAATGCAAAAAAGATGGCACTCAATTTGCATACTACATCTGTCGGGAAAACTGGATGACATTTTGATTGAGGGACACTGAGGAAACGTTCTCAGGTCACAATCATTATATTGACACAGGATTGTTTTCCTTCGCTGAAGAAGATGGAGAGGGTGCTCGTTTAACACCTCATCCGACAGAACATCTGCTATTCTCTAAAATACAACTTCCTATGTAAAATAACCTATAACCATTCAACAGAATAAATGTAGCAGCCTCATTAATTCTGAGTTGATTCAATCAAAAGAATAGAACTTCATTGTCATTGCTCATAACAGCGAGATTGCAAGTTAATCCAATCCCTACAAAACAAGGGTTTGCAATGCCTGCAGCAGGGCTTAATTTTTTAAAAAATCTCATGTTTACATGTAACAAGTGACTTTGATAGTCGATACCACTTAAAGGCCTTTGGGAAGCCGGGATGCAGCATTATTCAGCAGCACAACAGCTCTCGAGAAGAGGCTGTTTCTCCATCTTACCAAGGTCTCTTGGTTTAAGGCAGCATGGTGGTGCAGTGCTTGCCGTAATGCCTTACAGCGCCAATGATTGCGACTGGGGTTCATTTCCTGCTGCTGTCTGTATGGAGTTTGTTTGATCTCCCTGTCATTGCGTGGGTTTCCTCCGGGTGCTCCGGTTTCCTCCCACATTCAGGGTTAGTGAGTTGTGGGCTTTCTATGTTGGTGCCGGAAGCATTGCAAGATTTGTGGGCTGCCCCCAGCACATCCTCAAACAAATTTATTGGCACAACCATCATGTTTCCCTGCATGCTTTGAAAGTTAGATGTACATCTGATGAATAAAGCTAATCTTTATCTTTGTTTTTGAGTCAATCAAAAGACACGTACTTACCCTGGAGAGTTAACTCAGGCTAAACAAGGCCATTCCTCAGGTCTTGGGACAAAAGTGGGGGATGTGGGAATTTGCCAAAAGAACTGCCTTCTTTGACAAGGTCACAGACCGCTGAAGATTGACAAAGATTTGCTTCCAACCAGGAATCTGATCCCAGAATGGGGTGGATTGCCAATTCTGGTCATTAAAATTTCAGTGAGTTTGCATACGAGTTGTGGGCTTTGTGTACAATGGTAACTGAAGTGTTTGACAGTTTTAACCACTTTACCCACAGGCCAATAGTCACTTTGCTGCCACTCCATTCCAATTATGGTTGCAGAAAAAGCTCAGAGATATTATTGCTGTGCTGCTCCATATCCACGGGAAGCTGGCACAAAGTTGACACATTAATGAAAACTTATACAGCTACATCATTCTTCTGCAGCAGCGTGCCCAACTTGCTCCTCATTCCCATTAGCACACAAGTGATTCTGCAGACGCTGAAAATCTTCAGCAACTCACACAAAATGCTGGAGGAACTCAGCAGGTCAGGCAGCATCTACAGAGGGGAATAAACGGTCGACGTTTTGGTCTTAGGCCTTACATCTGGAATGGGAGGATGGTTTTTTAGAGATTAGCTTTATCTGTGACATCCAGTGAATTGAGTCGATTGCATCAACGACAACACAGTCCGAGGACTGCGTGGGGGAGGGGAAACCCGCAAGTGTTGTCACATTATTAACTCTAACCCGTACATTTCGGAATGTGGGAAACCGAAGCAGCACAAGGGAGCCAACGTGGTCACAGAGAGAACATACAAACTCCTTACAAACAGCAGCAAGGATTGAACCCCAATCTTAAAGCTGGAGCTGTTCACTAACTACCGTGCCAGAAAGAGATTCTAGCTTCTGCCCCTTCCTTTCCTGGTGAAGAGTCTTGTCCCAAAAAGTCAACTGGTCATTCCCCTCCATAATTGCTGCCTGACCTGCTGAGTTCTTTGAGTCCATTAGTTTTCCCAAATACAAAATGATTATAGAAATAAAACATCAAAGTTATGTTGTTATGGTTTGCTCTGTAACTATGACATACCAAGTGGAAAGAAATGCAGTTTGTCAACCTCATTTGTAGAAATTGCATAACATTTAAAAATAGATGATGTACTGGTGCAGTACAGAGAACAGGGTCGGTTTTGATGTGATAACCCAGGAGGGATGAGAAGTTCATGTGTAAGTGCTGAATTTCCACCAGACTCTGCAGAATCATGTGTGTCATTTCAACTTAGCTGCACAATCCCCCACCACAACAGGACCTCTTCCAACACCGGATCTTCACAAGGGTTGAGACATTTGTCCCAATCAGAATTTTCAGCTTGGAGGCAGAACCAGTGAGTCAGAGATAGATGTAGGCACAGAGGCTCTCAAAAAGATGAACAGCAGGATGGAAACTGAGATGCCCAGGGAATCACCAGAGCAATTGGCCTAGAGACCATTGAAGAGAACAGCACAGTACAGACCCTTGGGCCCCCAATGTTGTGCCGATGCTTTAACCTACTCAATATAACCCATCCCTTTTACACAGTCCTGCATTTTTACTATCGTCCACATGCCTAACTAAGAGTCTCTTAAATGTCCCTAATGTATCTGCCTCTACCACCATCCCTGGCAGTGTGTTCCACACACCCACCACTCTCTGTGTCAGAAACCTAACCCTACATCACCTCTATGTGTTCCACCAATCACCTTAAAATGATGACCCCTCACTTCAGCCATTTTCACCCTGAGAAAAGTCTCCGGTTGTCCACTCGATTTATGCCTTTTATCATCTTGTACACCTCTCATCCCCCTTCAGTCCAGCAAGAAAAGTACTCATTCACTCAACCTCAATGAAGGCACGCTCTCCAATCCAAGCAGCATCCTGGTCAATCTCCTCTACACCCTCTCTAAAGCTTGCACATCTTTTCTATAATGAGGCGACCACAACTGAACACAATGCTCCAAGTGTGGTCTAACCCGGGTTTTATAGAGCTGCAACATTACCTCGTGGCTCTTGAACTCAAATTGAATGCCTCAGCATTAAGATCCAGGTGCCCCTTTGACAGCAGAGACATCTGAACGATCGGTGATATTTCAATGGCTGGCTTCAATGACAAATGCCTGGAGCATAGCTCAGGTAGAAGTGGGTCCTTTATCTCATTCTTGAGTAGACCTTCAAGCTACCACTAAGAGCTTGTAGTGAAAGTCCCAGCAGTTTCTTCTGTGTGTGTGTGCACACTTCAGTTCTGCAGTGACAGCTGTCATAGGCTGACAACTCCGCTCTGCTCAGTGAGCTTTGTGCATTGGCAGGGCATGTGAATGGATGGCCACCAATTAATTTCCCATCAAGTCCCTACACACACATGCAAATATCATTTGTACCTTTCAAATTTTCCCTTCAGTTTTATCATGTAGCACTTAAAAATCACAGGTCACGTGACTGAATATCTGGAGTAAAGATGGAGAGGACTCTCTCTCTCTCTATCTCTCTCAGTCTCAGAGACCCTTATTCTCTCTCTCTCTCTCTCTGATAGTTTTTCTCACTCTCTCTCACTCACTCTCGCACTGATAGTTTTTCTCTCCTTTTGTCATTCTCCCTCCCTCTCTCTTTGATTCTCTCTCTCGGTCTCTCTCTGAGACTCTGATTCTCAATCTCTCTGTCTCTCTCTCTACGAATCTTTCGGACTCTCTCCTTTTCACTCTAAGACTCTGATTCTCATTGTAATTCTTCACTCTCTGACACTCTCCCTCTCTCGTTCTCAACCCTTCCCTCTTTCCCTCTCCCTCTCTCACATAGCACCTTAAGCCCACCAGTCTTTGAATGCCCACACATTGAGCATTAAATCAGCAGTTATAACACTGTGTTGTCCAATGTTCATTGTTTCCAGTATTCTTTCTGCAGAACAGAACTGTGATTTATGCACCAGATGTAGTAAAGATCAAAATGAAAGTAAATTTCTTATCATTCGCAGTGGATGTATGTGCTAAGGTAATCATTGAAACAAGTCACCAGGCTTTTCCTGAAGCCTGCTCAAAGCAGGTGGGTACCTCACACTGCCAGAGCAACAAGTGGAAGATGTCCATTAAACACTCCTGAAAGGCTGATGATTTTTGGAAAACCTTTCCATAAACACCAGGAAATTCAGAGCACCATTTTTATCGGCTTAACAAAAATCTTTGGTTCGAAAAGGGTGTTCATTGGTTCAGAAAATCTGAAAAGACACAAAGGAAACAGGCAAATATAACACAACAGACATTTTCTCACAAAATGGCAAATATTGAACAATTCAGTGTGATAATGACTGGTTTGGTGTTTTCTGGTCACCGCACCGACAGCCGGTTCGGTGTTTCCCATTCCCTGTACCGACGGCCGATTCGGTGTTTTCCGGTCACTGTACCGACGGGCGGTTTGGTGTTCTACATTCTGTGTGATAACAGCCAGTTTGGTGGTCCACAGGCTGTACGTTTACGGTGTTTTGGTGATTTCCATTCTGTGTGCTAACCGCTGGTTCTGTGATTTCCATTCTGTGTGATAATGGCCAATTCGATGATTTCAGTCTTCTAATGTCTCTCTCAGTAGTTGCAGGCCACAGCTGTAGTCTCAATTCAGTGCTGAGGTAACTTGATCAAGTCACACTAATAGTCAAAAAAATAAATATGTAACATGCTGAAATGAACTGCAGAGTCCGAAAATGTGAGACACTGGCAAGGAGTCAGCTCAGCGCTGAGGCAAGTGGTCCAGGAGCTCGATGGCTTCAGGCCACAGTCACGGAACTGGTTCAGCACTGAGCCGAGTGAAACTGGTCCAGGAGCCCAATGGTTACAGACCACAGTCACGGAACTGGTTCAGCACTGAGCCGAGTGAAGTCAGAATAAGTGCATTTAACACTAAATCCTCTCTGTGAGAGAGGGGGCAGTGCCGTGGTAGCATGCAGCTAAAAATGATTTTTAACTTTAAGCATGCAGCCTTACCTTGGGTACAAACCGAACATATACCTCCTCTTGATATTAATTTTGTCAACAAAAGAATCTGGGATCTTATTGAAATTTAACTTGGAGACCAAATCAGATCAATACACAAAGTCAGGCGAGCACCTGCAGCCTCTAATTCATCCTGTATCAGATTAAAGTAAGTTCTCGTTTTCTTCTGCTTAAATATTAATAAAAATAATTAAGACTGAAATCCCTTTGCACTGAAACATCGATAATCAATTGGAAAACAAATCTGCCGCCTGAAGGTGTAAGTGATAGAAACACAACTGAATTACACTGAGAATAGAGGTTGGATATTTATCCCTCTGAGCAAGTTCACTATGACCCAACTTCATATTCCTTAATACCTTTTGTTAACAAACGTCTCAATTTCAAATTGATAATTTACAACCGAGCAAGTGTTGACTGCTATTCAGAACATAGAACAGTAGAGCACCCTGTCAATCTGCACATCAACTTCAGAGGATCGAACTCCATCTGCCACTTCTCAGCCCAGCTCCGCATCCTGTCTCTGTCCCGTAGTAACTTATAATGACCTTTGGCACTATCCACCAACCTACTGCAGTCTGCAAATTTACTAATCTAGCCTTCCACTTCCTCCTGCAAGAGATTTATAAAATTACAAAGAGCAGGAGACCCAGAACAGATCCCTGTGGAGCACTACTGGTCACTCCATCTACTATCACCCTCTGCCTTCTGTGAGCAATTCAATTCTGAATCCACACAGCCAACTTCCCCTGAATGAGCCATGAGGAACTTTGCTGAACACCTTAGTAATTTCCATAAACTGTACATCTGTTGCTCTACCTCAATCAATATGCTTGTCACTTCCTTGAAAAAGTCTTTCGGGCTCATTAGGCACAACATGCCCCTCACAAAGTCACGCAACGAATCCTCTCCAAAAGTTTGCCCACTACTGATTTAAAACTTACTGGTCTTTAATTCTCAGGATTATCCCCAATACATTTCTTGAACAAATAAATCTGTAGAACTTGTTCTGTGGTGGTAAATTTGTGGAATTTGTTTCCATGAGTGGCTGTGAAGGCTGAGTCATTGGGTGTATTTAAGGCAGAGATAGATAGGTTCTTGATTAGCCAGGGCACCAAAGGGTATGGGGAGAAGGCAAAGGAGTGGGAATGACTGGAAGAATTGGATTAGCCCATGGTTCAATGGTGGAGCAGATTTCATGGGCCAAATTGCCCACTTCTGCTCCTATATCTTATGGTCTTAAAAGAATAACATTTCCCACCCTCCAATACTCCTGTGACTGGTGAGGACAAAATAATCATTGCCAACACCACAGCAGTCTCTTTCCTCACCTTCCATAGTAACCTGGAGTATATTCTGTCGGGCCCTGGAGACTTATCCCTTCACATTAGACTCACATTCATCAAGGTGCTACACCTTGCCCAAGGGTGACCTCCAGGCTAGTGGAGAGAAGGAGCACCTTACACCTCCTTTGGTAGAGACGTATCTCCACCCCACCACCTATAAATTACCATCCCCCAAATAAATACTTCCCCATACCATCTGCTCCTATACGCTGCCCAAGGCCATAGTAAAGATCAGGGAATTCTGCCCACTATCTCCGAAATGCTCATCCACTGAGAGATCTGACACCTGACCCGCTCATCGCTCAGTTCCAGATCCAGCATGGCCTCAGTTGGCCTGCCCACATATTGTGTCAGGAATCCGTCCCAAATTCTGCCCCACTTAAACCTCGTACCAATCAATGTTAGAGAACTTATGACAACAGCCCTGTTACTTGTGCACCTTTCTGAACTCTGGACTGTAGGAACAGAGCAAAAGGTGGTGTTAGAAAGAAAAGCACACAGAAAGCATTAGAAAGACTAGCTTTATTTGTCAGATGTACTTGGAAACAAAGTGAAACGTGATGTTTGCGTCAATTCAAATCAACGAGGATCATGCTGAGGCAGCCTGAAGGCATCTCTGCACTTCCAGCACAAACAAACCATGCCCACAACTTACTAACCATAACACATACACCTCTGGAATGTGGGCGGAAACTAGAGCACACAGAGGAAACCCACAGTCCAAGGGAGAACGTACAAACTCCTGAGTTGTTGGGGAAGGTTGAACAGCTTAGGATTTTATTCCTTGGAGCATAAGAAAATGAGAGGAGATTTGATAGGGGTATACAAAATCATGAGGGGTAAATCATGGTAGGGTAAATGCAAGCAGTATTTTCCCACTGAGGTTGGGTGGGACTAGAGCCTGAGGTCATGGCTTAAGGGTGAAAGGTGAAATGTTTAAGGGGAACATGAGGGGTAACTTCTTCACTCAGAGGGTGGTGAGAGCGTGGAATGAGCTGCCAGCACAAACAGTGGATGAGAGTTTGATTGCAACGCTTAAAATAAATTTAGATAGGTATGTGGATGGAAGGGGTATGAAGGATTGTGGTCCTGGTGCTGATCATAAAGACTAGGCAGGTTAATGGTTTGGCACAGACTAGATGACCACTACACTACCATGCCACCCTAGTATCTGTCATCTGCATTGTCAGACATACTTTGATTTGCCCAGTCCATTTGAAAATTTAAGTTCACTACGGTTACAGCATCAGTTCCATTACATCAGTGTTTCCCAGCCCTTTTTAGCCCAACACCACCCCTCCCCCCCACCCTTTATACTTTCCAACGCCCCTCTTAGGCACAATATATTTTCTGATGCCCCCATAGTGTAAAAACATATCTACCATATGCTAACATGAGAAAAAATGATCGTGCTTTAAATTTTTATTTGTTTTTGAACAGTACCTGTGAGCTGTACAGCAGCTTCAATGGGATCCTTGAGCCTGATGGTTTTCAGCAAGAGTCGAAATATCTGGTTCAAGTTGTGACAGCAAAGTGCTTAAGTCCCCTCGCATAACAATGTCCAAGCGGTTTCGGTTTTGTGAGGATGTGGTTCATTGCACTGGAGGATCTTTCAACAAGGAGGATGGAAACGCAATGAAGAACTGTTTGGCTCTTCTCTGAAGACCAGGAAACTTCATATGACAGTATAGACACCTACCACAAAAACTGACATTTTTGAAGAGCATTTTTTCTTCTTAATTATTCTACATTTCAATAATTTCTTCTTGCAATCTCTCTTCCTGTTCTTCCACTTCGCAAAGAAATAGATTAATTACCCAGTCTGGAATTTCCAGGTAGTTTAAATCCTTGAATTGATTCTGAAAGTCCTTCTTCAGTGACTGCAGGTGCGAGCAGTACTCTTGCAAATCACCGTCTGTGAGAGCGAGTGCCATACTTTCCATGCAGGGAAATTGGGAGTACATTCTTCTCCCAATGTTCTGCCTATATATTCTGCAATTTTCCGACAAAAGTGGGCACTATAATTTCTGGCCCTGCAGTTTCATATTTAGAATGTTACTTTTGTCATACAGATCGGCTAGGTATACCGCATCTCTACGTAGAAGCTCAGTCTGGTTTCCCAAGCGCTTGTTGACTTTGAGCAAAAATTCAACTACAAAAGATCAAAGAAACGTTTTAAGCAGCAGCCTTTTGACATCCAACACACTTCAGTGTGAAGTAAGCATTCAAACTCTTCATCGTTATCTTGGCACAACTGACAAAATATCTATTTAATGGATGAGCTTTAATTTTGTTGATATCAGATATTACAAGAGTCATGCTTGAGAAAAGTCTTTGGCTGAGGTTTTTGGCTGTGAGATATTGATGATGAATTACACAAAGGATTGCAAACAAACTTGGAATTTCTTCTTTCATAAGTGCCATTGAACCAGCATGGTGACCTGTCAAATACAGTGCTCCATCAGTTGCACAAGAAATCATCTTTCTAATCAGAATACTTTTACCCCCAATCTGCATTTTGAGCTTGCTGTAGATTGACTCTCCATTGATATTTGTTTTTAACTTTTTACAAAACTTCATAAACTTTTCTATTTTTGATAAACTGTACATATGCCATTAGCAATGCCTCATTCTCTCGCACAGTTGACTCATCCAGTTGTATCCTAAACTCTATTTTTTTGTAGCTCTGTGCATATTGCTACTCGATGTCTCACTTATTTCATCAATACGATGAGCTACAGAGTTATTAGTCAGAGGAATTGATTTTAAAATACTGGTATCCATTTTAAGAACAATGGTGAGCACTTGTGATACAGCAGGCATTATTAATCTTTCACCAATTGTATGAGGGGTTCCACATATTGCTATCATTTTGGAAAGGTTATAAGGAATAAGACCTCTATCAAGGTCATTTATAGCTCTCTTGGCAAATGACTCTGGTGTGCAACACTTTTCAAATGCTTCTTTCATCTTCTGGAATTGAGTTAAACCATAAGTAGCCTTTTCAGGGTGTCTTTTACCGAAGTGTTCCTGCAATCTTGATGGTTTCATGGCTTCATTAGACAGTACGGTATTACAAATAAGACATATGGGGTGTCGCTGATCTGACTGGAACAAAATAAAGCCATACTCCAGGTATGTAACATTGTATTGACACACTTCCTGTAGCTTCTGTTTCTTAGCAGGATTAGAATCCAAGGCTTCACTGCCTTCAGACTCATAGAGATTGTGTTGCATGCATTTATCCATTATTAACGGGGCTAAATTAAAATTATAAATTAACACAAACCTGAACGCCTATCAGATTTTGACAATGGCAGCGAGTTGACATGGTTGGTCAGTTTTCATGCCTCAAGCTAAGGGGCTGCCTATCGCACCCCCCCCCCCCACCAAGAAAGTTGAACAGCCCCTACGACTTCCATTTCCCCTAATGTCCCCTTAGGGTACATAAGCACCTACGTTGAGAATCACTGTGTTACATACATCTCTGATTTAATTATTTACACCACTCCTGACTTCGCTACTGCAACTCAGAGGCCCACAAAGGTTTGAAAAAGCATAGAGCTACAGATACTGAAATCTGAAACAAAACAAGATGCTTTCTGGAGCATTATGGAGAGAGAAACAGAGCTGAAGAGGAGCGGCCAGAAGATGCAGTGTAATCCAATACAACCATGTTTAACACACATTTAGACAGACATTTCCAGAGGCAAAGATGATGGGTCAGCATGCACAGGGATGGGCTGAAAGGCCTGTTTAACCACATGGCCAGGTTTTCCACTAATAAATCCTCTGTTCCCCAAACTGATTCACATTCCCCACCGACCTGCTAAACCAGGATCCCCAATCACTGCCCCTGTCTCTCACGGGCACCCAGCAGCTTTAAAGTCCATTCACTTTAGTTACCACCGAGGGGTGAGTTTTAATCTCGTGGCTGCGGTCAGCTGTCCCGAACTTTAGGCAGAAACACAGCGGTGACCTTCTGCCTCCAACCCCCCCCCCCCTCCTACACCCCGCCCACGGGCCAGCCTCCGCCGCCAGTCCGAGGGTTGGATGGGGCGGAGTGGGCCGACCGCCGACCAGGTTGCCTTGGCAACGTCCCCGCGGGCCAGTGCACCCGACTTTCTGGTCCCGGAGTTGTCGGAGCAGCACAGAGAGATCCGGAGCCGGCCCACCCCGACTGCAACCAGAGCGACCCGCAAGCCCCACGCATTCCTGAACTGGGGCAGGAATTTCTCCATTCACCTCAGCGCCCTCGGAGGAGTTAATATCTGGGGGGAAGCCCTGTGAGTACAGATACTGAGATGGATCTTGTTGAAAGCAAGGCAGGAGGATGTACTAACACAACAGAACTGCGCAGTACTGGCACTTCGGCCCACAATGTTGTGCCAACCCTTTAAACCAGTCTAAGATCAATCTAACCCTCCTTCCCTCATAACCCTCCAGTCTTCTATCATACACGGGCCTTCTAAGAGTCCCTTAAATATCCCTAATGTATCTGCCTCTACCACCAACCCTGGCAGGGTGTTGCACTCACCCACCACTCTGTAAAAGCCTACCTCTGACATTCCCCCCTATACTTTCCTCCACTTTCAGACCCTCCATTGTTTGGGGTCGACCATGGATGTTGGGCCCCAGCTGTCTGTGATACACAACCAGGGCTATACAATATGGAGAGCAGGCTTGTAGCCCATGAATCAGGCTCCTCCCTCTGCACAGCTGACAAATCTAAAGGAACAGCAGAGACCGATACATTTTGGCACCAGTGGCATTGAGCTCAATGAATGACTCCTCAGGGACTCCAGCTCCAGATTTTTCCCTCGGGGTTCACTCCCAAAGCCTACCCCATAAGTGGGTATAGCCACAAGGAAGCAAAGGTTTGAGATCAGAGTTTTCCCTCTCCTGGTTGAGCTGCCAACCATCTGAAGCAACTGGGTTTAAGGTGCCAGTAGCCTGTCTTTGCCCTTTCTCCTGGCAGTAGAAATGGTTCCACAGAGTTTAGTAGCTGAGCCACACGTGAAGGCCAGGAGCTGGACCTGATTGTCGGAGACTCTTTGAGATGCACTCCACTGGGAGCATTTAACAGGTAGTGGTAACCTATCCTCACCACTTCCCCCAACCATCCTTCGCACCCCTGCTATGACAACCCTAAGGAACCAATAGATCTGCTTCCTCCAATAGACAAAATTATTGGCCATTGCCACGCTGGGAAAAAAGAGCACAGAGTGCCAGGTTGCTGTCAATGCAATGCTCCTCAGACAGGATGAAGAGATCAATACTCCCCAACGCCATTCGGCTCTACAATTCAACCACCAGGGGCAAGACATGTTAAAGTGCCGGGGTTAGGACTGAGCTTAAGTTACCACTCAATGCACTTTAGTAAACTATTTAAGAACTTTTTAAAAGCTATTTATTAATGCTTTTTGGGAGGGTGATTTTAGATGCATATCATATTTATACTGAGTTAAATACTGTAGGTAATTAGTTTTGCTACAATAAGTGTATGGGACACTGGAAAAATGTTTGAATTTCCCCTTGGGGATGAATAAAGTATCTATCTATCTATCTATCTATCTATCTATCACTGTCTCTGCCTCTTATTGTCTTGTAATATGTATTAAGTCACCTCTCATCTTCTTTCACTCCAAAGAGAAAAGTCCTAGCTTACTCAACCTATACTCATAAGACATGCTCTCTGATCTAGGTAGCATCCAACTAAATCATCTCTGCACCTTCTCTAAGATTTCCACATCCTTCCTATAACTAAAACTGAACACAATACTCCAAGTGGGGTTCTAGTAGGGTTTTTTTTGAACAGCAACATGGCTCCTGAGCTCAATCCCCTGGCTCATGAAGGCCAAGACACCACGGGCATTCTTAACCACCCTATCAAATTGCAAGGCTGCTTGAGAAATCTATGAACATGGACCCAAATGCCCCTCTGTTTTGCCACATTGCCAATAATCCTGCCATTAACCCTGTACTCTGCCATTACTTTTCACCTTCGAAAGTGAGTCACTTCACACATCTCTGAATTGACTCCGTCTGCCCCTGCTCAGTCCAGCTCTGTATCCTGTCAGTGTCTCTTTGTAAATCTCAACAACTTTCCATATTATCCACAACACCATCAATCTGTGAATATAAGGCATAACCATCAACACTGTCCACAACACCAACATCTGTGAACTTCGGGTTCCCCTCCTTCTACTTCTTCATCCAAGTCATTTATAAAAATACAAAGAGCAGGGGTCCCTGTAGAATACAATTAGGCTCGTAAGGCATAACCATCAACACTGTGTGTCATCGCCTGAACTAGATACAGGAACTGGCTGTGTAACTGCTACAAAAGTTGTCAGCTTGTTGAAAGGCAAAACAAGCTCTCCTTGAATTATTATGATGGAAGAATCTGGGACCCAGTGCAACAGAAATCATGGTCCTCATGAAAACTTATTAACAGGCTACAAGGTCACACCAGCTACTAGTGAATATTCCCATATGGTTTTAGGGAAGAAGCCTTATGTCTGTGAGCCTACATCCACTGGAAACTGAAGGCCAAAGACAGCCCGGTAACGTGACGTCTGTAAGGAGTTTGTACGTTCTCCCTGTGAGCCCATGGGTTTCGTCCCACATTCCAAAGGCGTATGGGTTAGTAGATCAATTGGTCATATGGATGTAGTTGGACGGCACAGGTTCATTGTGCTGGAAGGGCCCATTATTCTGCTGTATCTCGAAACAAAATATTTTTTTAAATGGCCTGTCTCAGGATTAGAGGTCTGTGTATGTGCATGGGTGGTTGTGAGGGCTCCTTTTGCTGTCGTTTAGTTACTTGGTGTGTTCCGGGTGGCTCTGCTGAGCATTGTGGGATGCAATGTTGGCAGAGGAATGTGTGGTGACATTTGCGGGCTGCCCCCAGCACAAGCAACACATTTCACTGTGTGGTTCCATGTAGACGTGGCAAATAAATCTGAGTCTGAATCCTTGCAGAGGACAAGACAGACAGGACCCTGCTCCCTGGTTTGATTCCACTGTGTGTTACTCAGGTGCCTTCTGTGAAATCCTCCAGACAACTCGTATCAGACAGACGTACCAAGTCTGAATGAAAACTGAAGTCCTGATGCCCATTCCATTCCTTTGGAACATAGCGATTCCTTTACTACCCGTGATAAATAAACTTGAATGTTGAAGTATGAGTCAGAATCAGATTCAATATCATCAGCAAATGGCATGAAACTTATTGTTATGTGGCAGCAGTTCATTGCAATACATAAGAATAAAATCTAAGCTACAATATATATATATTTAAATTTATTTTTTATCAGTAGTGCAAAAAGAGAGGGGAAAATTACTGAGGTAGTGTTCATGGGCTCATTGTCCATTCGGAAATCTGATGGCAGAGAGAACCAAGCTCTCCATGAAACATTGAGTGTGTGCCTTCGGGCTCCTGGACCTCCTCCCTGATGGAATCAATGAGAAGAGGGCATGTCCTGGGTGGGTGATGGGGGTCCTTAACAATGGATACAGTCTTTCTGAGGTATTGCTGTTTGAAGATGTTCTCAGTGCTGACGAGGCTGGTGCCCATGATGGAGCGGGCTGAGTTTACAACTTTCTGCAGCTTTTTCCGATCCTGCACAGTGGCCCCTCCGTACCAGACGGTGATGCAGCCGGTTGGAATGCTCTGTGGAACATCTGTAGAAATTTGTGAGAGTCATTACTGACACATTAATTCTCCTGATAAAATATAGCTGCAGTCATGCCTGCTTTGTAATTAGATCAATATGTTGTGCCCAGGAGAGATCCTCGGAGGTGGTGACACCCAGGAACTGCTGAAGTGATGCAACATGCTTTGCCAGAAATCCAGTTGTTGTGTTCCTATTCTAAGATTTAGTCCCTGGTGGAGAGGTTGAAGGACTGTATCAGAAGGATTCAGCAATTGAACATTCCTTTGCCAATGACCATCTTTCTCAGTCATTGGGGCAGTTGGGAGTGAGACCCAGAGGACCCATGCCCAAAGGGCACAAGAGCCCTGTTGGATGCCTAATGAACGCACAGCCAGAGCTGCCATATTTGCTTGTGAATCTTGTGTTTAACTGCTGGAGGTTCTGATTTAGAGACTGGGATGCTAACTGAGCCAAACTCTCGCACCAGCACACTTCTGAGAGTGGTAGGGCATTGTAATTCACGTCAGGCTTACTCTGACAACAATACCAGGTGTTTCACAACTGATTGCCAGATGGACTTGTACTCAGATCCCTGAAGAGAAACTCACACCCACATGCTCCTGCCTCAGAAGTGTTCAGGCAGCCAGCAGAACCAACCTCTCTTGAGTCCCCATTGGATTCAAAGATGCTTCAAAGATGGAGCAAGATCTAGCCAGAACAGAAGCAGCAAATAAATCAGAGAATTGAATTAAAGATTAGTTTTGTTTGTCACGTGTACAGTGAAATGTGTCGTTTGCATCAATGACTAACACAGCCCAAAGATGAGCAGTGGGGCAGCCTGTAAGCTTCCGATACCAACGGAGCAAGCCCCCATTCATTAACCCTAACCTGCAGGTCTCTGGACTATGGGAGGAAACCAGAGCACCCAGAGGAAACTAACGCCTGTCACAGGGAGAACAGACAAACTTCTTGCCAGCAGTGGCGGAAACGGAACCCAGATTAGAGATCACTTGGCTCTGTAGTGGAGTTACGCTACCGTGGCAGCCAGTACTGTTGATGGTGAGTTAGCAGCCTCACTCACACCACCATAAGTGACAGGTTTCCCACAACTGGAGACTGGGCTGTATAAACGTGGTACAAATTCTCTCCGTTTTGGTAAAGCAGGCAGCATAATGACCTCACCCACCCCGGACGTTCTCTCTCGTTCCCTCTCCCATCGGGCAGAAGATACAAAAGCCTGAAAGCACGTCCCACCAGGCTCAAGGACATTCTAACCCTCTATTATACATAAATTTTATGGCTTCCTAGTATGATAAGGTGGATTATTGACCGAGAAATGTGAAAAAGCTTCTCTTGCACGCTGTTCTTGCTGATCAGATCATTACAGAGAGCATTGAGGTAGAACAAGGTAAAACACTAACAATGCAGAATAAAGTGTCACAGTTACACAGAAAGTGCGGTGCAGGCGGGTGATAAGGCGCAAGATTATACAAGGTAGAGTCCATCAAGATTGGGACAAAGGGCCTGTTATAGAGTCACTGAGCCCCTCAGCACAGGAACAGGCCCTTTGGCCCATCTAGTCCATGCCAAACTATTATTCTGCTTACACAAAGTACACTGCAGATGCTGTGGTCAAATCAACCTGTACAAACAGGCTGGATGAACTCAGCAGGTCGGGCAGCATCCATTGAAATTAGCCTGCTTAGTTCTGTTGACCTGCACCTAGATCATTGTCTTCCATAGCCCTCCCATCCAAACTTCTCTTAAAAAGAGGAACAAGTATTCTAAAGGCAAGATGACCCAACCATGGCTAACAAGAGAAGTCAAAGCCAACATAAAAGCCAAAGAGAGGACATAAAATAGAGCAAAAATTAGTGGGAACTTAGAGGATTGGGAAACTTTTAATAAACCAACAGAAGGCAACCAAAAAAGTCATTAAGAAAGTAAAGAATTAAATTGAATTGAATTGACTTGATTTCTTACATCCTTCACATACATGAGGAGTAAAAATCTTTACGTTACATCACCATCTAAATCTGCAATGTACATTCATAGTAATTTATAATAAATAGAACAGTCAATGTAACATAGAGTACACTCAAACTAGAGTTAGTTCATCAGTCTGATGGCCTGGTAGAAGAAGTTGTCCCGGAGCCTGTTGGTCCTGGCTTTTATGCTGCGGTACCGTTTCCCAGATGGTAACAGCTGGAATAGATTGTGATTGGGATGGCTTGGGTCCCCAATGATCCTACAGGCCATATTTATACACTTTACTTTGTATATGTCCTGAATCATGGGAAGTTCACAACTACAGATATGCTGGGCTGTCCGCACCACTCTCTGCAGAATCCTCGATTAAAGGATTTCCCATACCAGGCAGTGATGCAGCTAGTTAGGATGCTCTCAATTGTGCCCCTGTAGAAAGTTCTTAGAATTTGGGGGCCCATACCAAACTTCCTCAACCAACTGAGGTGAAAGGGGCACTGTTGTGCCTTTTTCACCACACAGCAGGTGTGTACAGACCACGTGAGGTCGTCGGTGATGTGGATACCAAGGAACTTAAAGCTGTTTACCCTCTCAACCCCAGATCCATTGATGTCAATAGGGGTTAGCCCATCTCAGTCCTTCCTGTATTCCACAACCAGCACCTTTGTTTTTGCGACATTGAGGGAGAGGTTGTTTTCTTGACACCACTGTGTAAGAGAGATGCCTTCTTCCTTATAAGCTTGCTAATAATATTTAAAGAGGATACTAAGTTTCTTCAGATACATAAAGAGAGGCGAGGGTGGATATTGAACCACTGGAAAATTATGCTGGAGAGGTAGTAATGGGGGGGGGGGGGACAAGGAAATGGCAGGTGAACTGAGTGAGTACAGTATTTTGAATCAGTCGTCACTGTGGAAGACACCACCAGTATGGTGGAAGTTCCAGGTGAAGCGTGTGAGGTTCCCATGATGAGAGAGAAGGTTCTTGGGAAACTGAAAGGTCTGAAGGTAGATAAGTCACCTGGACCTGTAGTCTACACCCCAGGGTTCTAAAAGAGGTGTTGAAGAGAATACAGAGGCATTAGCAATGATCTTTCAAGAATGGCTCTGAAAGAATGAAAAATTGCAAATGTCACTTCACTCTACAAGAAGGGAGAGAGGCAGAAGGAAGGAAACTATAGGCCAGTTAGTCTGACCTCAGTGGTTGGGAAGATGTTGGAGTTGATTATTAAGGATGAGGTTTCAGGGTACTTGGAAGCACATGATAAAATAGGCCACTGTCAGCATGGTTTCCTCATGGGAAAATCTTGCCTGATTAATCTGTTGGAATTCTTTGAAGAAATAGCAAACGGGATAAACAAAGGAGAATCAGTTGATGTTGTGTATTTGGATTTTCAGAAGACCTTTGACAAGGTGCCACACATGAGGCTGCTTAACAATCTATGAGCCCATGGTATTTCAGGAAAGATTATAGAATGGATAAAGCATTTGGCTGATTGGCAGGAGGCAAAGAGTGAGAATAAAGGGAACCTTTCCTGTTTGGCTCCCAGTGACTAGTGGTGTTTCACAGGGGTCTGTATTGAGATCAATTCCTTTTATGTTATGTGTCAATGATTTGGATGATGGAATTGATGGCTTTGTTGGAGACAATATGAAGATAGGTGGGGGAGGCAGGTAGTTCTAAGGAAGTAGAGAGACTACAGAAGGATTTAGATTAGGAGAATGGGCAAAGAAGTGGCAGATGGAATACAGTGTCAGGAAGTCTATGGTCATGTAATTTTTTAAAAAGAAATGAAAGGGTTAACTATTTTCTAAATGGAGAGAAAGTACAAAAAACTGTCACTGAAAGGAATATGAATGTCCTTGTACAGGATTCCCTAACGATTAATCTGCATGTTGAGTATGTGGTCAGGAGGGCAAATGCAATGTTGACATTCATTTCAAGAGAACTAGAATATAGAAGCAAGGATGTAATGTTGAAACCTTATAGAACACTGGTAAGACCTCGCTCAGAGTATTGTGAGCAGGTTTGGGCCCTTTATCTTAGAAAGGATGTGCTGAAACTGGAGAGAGTTCAAAGGAGGTTCACAAAAATGATTCCAGGATTGAATGGCTTGTTATATGAAGAGCATCTGGTGGCTCTGGGCCTGTATTCCCTAGAATACACAAAGAATGATGGGTGACCTAATTGAAACCTACTGAATGGTGAAAGCCTTGATAGAGTAGATTTGGATAAGATGTTTCCTATGGTGAGAGAGTCTAAGGTCAGAGGGCACAGCCTCAGAATAGAGGGGCATCCTTCTAGAATGAAGATGAGGAGGAGTTTCTTTAGCTAGAGATTGGTGAATCTAAGGAATTCTTTGCCACAGGCAGCAGTGGAGGCCAAGTCTTTACCCATATTTAAGGCAGTTGACAGGTTCTTGATTGGTCAGGGCATGAAGAGATGTGGAGAGAAGGCAGGAGACTGGGGCTGAGAGAAAATTTGGATCAACCACAATGAAATAGAGAAGACTAGATAGGCCAAATGGCCTAGTTCTGCTCCTATATCTGATGGTGTTAAATGCTGAAATCGAACCTGCATCTACCACTTGTGCTGGAAGTTTGTTCCACAGTCTGTCTGCCCTCTGGGTGAAGCAGTTGCTCCTCAGGTTTGCTTACCTTTTTTAGGGCTTAAACTTTTCACCTCAGTGCCCTACCATTCACCGTGTAAGTTCTACCCTGGCTGGTCCTCCCAAAGGTCAACACCTCACACTTGTCTGCACTAAATTCCGTCTGCCATTTTCAGCCTATTTCTCCAGCTGGTCCAGATTCCACAGCAAGCCGTTTTAGCCTTCTTCACTGTCCACTACACCCCCAATTTTTGTGTTATCCCCAAATCTACTGACTTAGTTTACTACATCATCATCGGATCATTGATGACAAACAACAAAGAACCCATCACGATACCTGCAGCACACCACCCAGTCAGAGAGGTAACCATCTACTGCCACTCTCTGTTCCTATGCTGTACTGTCTCCAAAGTAAACTTATTATCAAAGTACATTTACGTCACCACATGCAACTCAACAAATCTATAGCGTAGTAACAAAAGCAGGATCAGTAAAAGATCAACCAGAGTGCAGAAGACAACAAACTGCGCAAATGCAAATATAAAAAAGCAATAAATAGTGAGAACATGAGGTAACAAGATAAAGAGTCTTTAAAGTGAGATCGTTGGTTATGGGAACATCTCTGAGATGGGGCAAGTCAGCATGACTATCCCTGTTTGTTCAAAAGTCCCATAGCTGTGGGGTAGTAACTGTTCCTGAACCTGGTAGTGTGAGTCCTGAGGCTCTTACACTCATTGTTGTAACAATTTCAGGTGGTTAAAATGTATTTGCACCGGTCATCCTAAGCACCAATTAACTAGTACTGTGCTCTTCAGTTGTAAAAGAGTTAGGTTTCTACAAAGGGTGCAACCGCTGGCAGTTATGATTTCTTGCTCTAAGATGTGGAACTGGTGAGCAAGCTGAGCTGGCCTGATGTGCACAGAGTGGCCGGCAAATTGCTATATCCTTTCACAGCAGAGAACAGAATCTGCGTGACACTCTATCTCAACAGTGTTAAAAGCTAGTGACACACTGTTATCATATTCCCACAAATTTACCAGTGCTGTTGGCATCGGAACAATTCAGGAGCAATGCGTACAAAGCATGAGACTGGCAGTAATTGGAAAGCTGTTGTAAAACACCTGCAGCAAGATTCAGTTTTAAGAAAGAACTTCCATTTAACCACAGGAAATTCTGCGGATGTTGGAAACTTTGAGGAACACGCACAAAATACTGGAGGAACTCAGGAGGTCAGGCAGCATCTATGGAGAGGAATAAACAGCCAATGAGGAGAGATGATGTGAGAAGCTGGGAGGGGACAGGTGAGACCTGGTGAGGGGGAGGTGGGATTGGGTGGTGGAGGGGGATGAAGTAAGAAGCTGGAAGACGATAGGTAAAAGAGGTAAAGGGCTGAAAAAGAAGGAATCTAATTGGAGGGAAGAGTGGACCTTGGGAGAAATGGAAGGAGGAGGGGACTCAGAGGGAGGTAATGGGCAGGTAAGGAGAAGAGTAAGGGTGACAGGGGAACCAGAATGGCAAGTGGAAAAAGAGAAGGGGGAGCAGGAAAAAATTACTGTCACCTGCGCCTTTCATATCAGCAAATCCTTCGCGGACTTTAATTTACAATCTTCATAATAGACGATAGGTGCTGTTAATTTTTAATCCCCATCCCTAATTACTCTTGAGAAGATGGTAAAAAGATCAAATGGTTCATCACTTTTTTAGGCTGCACCCAACGAGGACGCCGGCAACAGGGCGTCTGATGGTGTCTGGGGCAGATGAATCCAAACGGGGCAATGGTACAGCCACCTTGTGGCATGCAGAGGAACCAGAGTGCTGGTCAACGGATGGCATCACCAGACTAGCTAGTTGTCACTGCGGGACAGCTTCCTTATCCGCTAAGTCTGTTACACTCCTATGTACCCCTTAGCATCAGATTTGGAAGCCCAGAGAGACTGTATGGTGGGGGCACGACACCGTCTGTAATATTACTATGGAAGGGTGTTGGAGTAAACTCTCAGCACAGTCAACATCGAAATCGATGGACAGCCGAAGGAGAAGAAGCTGCTATCGTACTCCTGGTGAATTTATTCCCACAATCCTGATGCTGGGCTTTGATGTGAAACAGTGACAATTCAGTTTCCTCCCACAGATACTGCTCGACCCATTGAGTTCTTCCAGCAGTTTGGTCTTTGTTGCAGCCTTTGTGTTGGGCACAGTACTCCCTGTTGGACAGGGAGTTCCAGGATTTAGGATTAGAATCAGATCTTCAGGTCAGGGAATGTAGAGGAGGCTTGACCCAGAAACAGAACAGTGGAAATGATTTAGTGGTGAACACTAACTTTAATTCTCCAAGAGGACCACAACCTCAGTGAGGTTTGGAGGCTTACGTGCCTCAATGACCTGGAGAGTTATGTTGGCTGGAGTCAGGGCTTTATGCTTTGGCTGTTGGTGGGGTCACCCATGCCGAACAGGTCAAAGGGAAGAAGCCAGACTAAGAGTGTCCACCGGTCCTCCAGGTTCGGGGGTTCAGCTCAGGGCTTTCAATCCTGACTGGTCAAACAAAATTGTTACAGAAACAGGAACATCTGAGTGGCCAAGGACAGATGGAGATAGGGGCCTTTATTGCAGCCCTAAGCACCAGCAAAGGTGTAACGGACAGTAAGCAAGTAAGATAACTTTAATAAGCTGCAAAATAAGAACCCACAAGAGGCCACCAAACAAGAGAGACCTGGTACTAAATAGCACGGGGAAGGTAGTCACTGAAGGCTGGCTGGTTTGGATGAGAGCTGGGTTTAAATAGGCTGCAGGTGCTGAGTGGCAGGAATAGGTGACTCCTGTTAACTGGGTGGAGACCAAGAGGAGCCTGCTTGTACAGGCCTGGCACTTCCATGACATTACAACATCACTATTTGTCTTGTCTCTTCTCTGAGCAGGGTCAGTACTGAAGGTCAAGTCCTGAAGGACAAACTCCCTCGCTCAGCATAGCCAAAAGACAGAAGGCTGACGTCTCGGAGTCCAGGCCAGTGATTGGAGGTAGGAGGTTTGATGTCTGTCTGAGAGTCCAGGGTGAAGGACTGGAGATTGGAGGCTCAGAGGCCTGGCTGGGTGTGTGAGTGAGTGGGT
The DNA here is from genome assembly GCF_030144855.1 of Hypanus sabinus. Lineage (NCBI taxonomy): Eukaryota > Metazoa > Chordata > Chondrichthyes > Myliobatiformes > Dasyatidae > Hypanus > Hypanus sabinus. Next base: position 4,422,888 of record NC_082728.1, read on the forward strand.
GTCTGGGTAGGAAAGCAGCTTGTTTTACCATTGTTGCTGCAGGCATTTGTGTTGTTTTGCTGAGCATTATGGGCGTAATATGTTGGCACTGGAATGTGAGACAGTTACATTTGCAGGCTGCCCTCAGGCTCTCCTTGGGTATGTTGGTTGCTAATGCAAACAACTGTTTGTATGTGATGGATAAAGCTGAATCTGAATTGAATCTGGTTCAGAATCTGAATCTGGCCTCCTTCCCCAATTGGGATATTGCTGCTGAGGTTACGGCCATGTTCACCTCATCACGGGGATGGTGTGGTTCTGCCGTTATCAAGTGGTCTTTTCCATCAACCCCAAGCCAACTATTATCCCAGGTGTCCATACCATCTTCGGGCAAACGTCTGACATACCGGTTCCATCCGTCTCCGAGCTGACCACTGACCCGTCTCCTCGGTTCCATCCGTCTCCAAGCTGACCACTGACCCGTCTCCTCGGTTCCATCTCCGAGCTGACCACTGACCCGTCTCCAGGCAAACGTCTGACATACCGGTTCCATCCGTCTCCGAGCTGACCACTGACCCGTCTCCTCGGTTCCGTCTCCGAGCTGACCACTGACCCGTCTCCTGGCAAACGTCTGACATACCGGTTCCATCCGTCTCCGAGCTGACCACTGACCCGTCTCCTCGGTTCCGTCTCCGAGCTGACCACTGACCCGTCTCCTGGCAAACGTCTGACATACCGGTTCCATCCGTCTCCGAGCTGACCACTGACCCGTCTCCTCGGTTCCGTCTCCGAGCTGACCACTGACCCGTCTCCTCAGTTCCATCCGTCTCCGAGCTGACCACTGACCCGTCTCCTCGGTTCCATCCGTCTCCAAGCTGACCACTGACCCGTCTCCTCGGTTCCATCTCCGAGCTGACCACTGACCCGTCTCCAGGCAAACGTCTGACATACCGGTTCCATCCGTCTCCGAGCTGACCACTGACCCGTCTCCTCGGTTCCGTCTCCGAGCTGACCACTGACCCGTCTCCTGGCAAACGTCTGACATACCGGTTCCATCCGTCTCCGAGCTGACCACTGACCCGTCTCCTCGGTTCCGTCTCCGAGCTGACCACTGACCCGTCTCCTGGCAAACGTCTGACATACCGGTTCCATCCGTCTCCGAGCTGACCACTGACCCGTCTCCTCGGTTCCGTCTCCGAGCTGACCACTGACCCGTCTCCTCAGTTCCATCCATCTCCGAGCTGACCACTGACCCGTCTCCTCGGTTCCACCCGTCTCTGAGCTGACCACTGACCCGTCTCCTCCGTTCCATCCGTCTCCGAGCTGACCACTGACCCGTCTCCTCGGTTCCACCCGTCTCCGAGCTGACCACTGACCCGTCTCCTGGCAAACGTCTGACATACCGGTTCCACTGTATGACTGTTCCTGCCTTCTCCAGACATTCCCAAGATCTCTCTGTACCTGGAAAAAAATGGAAAATGCTGTCAGACCTCGGAAAATTTCTGACAACTGCGATGTTGAGGGAAAACTGGAACGCTTCTCACTGAGTCATATAATCAAGAGGCACTATGGCCCAGAAGGAAACCTTTCAGCCCATCTAGATCATGCCAAACTGTTATGCTGTATAGTCCCATCCACCTGACCCGGACCAGACCCTCAATACCCTCCTGTCCATGTACCGATCCAAATGCTCTTAAATGTTGCAATCAAACCCACATCCACCATCTCCGATGGTATCTTGTTCCACACTCTCACCACCCTCTGAGTGAAGAAGTGTCCCCTCTGTTTTCCCTTAAATATTTCACCTTTTGCCCTCAACCCAGGACCTCTAGTTCTAGTCTCACCCAACCTCAGTGGGAAAGCCTGATGCGTTTATCCTAACGTGCACAGTGCCACAGTCGTGTACCAGCCAGCGTGATGTTTTCACAGTGGGGCCATCAGAGTTCAGCCCAGTGTCCTCTGTAAGGAGTTTGTTCATGCTGCGTGGGTTTCCTCCTGGTGCTCTGGTTTCCTCCCACAATCCAAAGACGTTCCAGTTGGTATGTTAATTGGTCGTTGTAAATTGTCCCATAATTAGGCTAGGAATAAATTGGGGGTTGTCTGGGATTGATGGGCAGAAGGGCATATTCCACACTGCACCTCAATAAAATAGAAATTCCAGACATTCTTCATGAGTGGAATAAATGCTGACTTGGTCATTCATTTTAATTTAAGACTAGGAGCTTTTCAGGAACCAGGACTGATGGGGACTTCAGATGGAACACATCAACTGTAGCCCCATTTGAACAATGGAATGGCCCTGATTCTTTGATCACCTCAGGTGCTTATTCTCTTCAGAACTTTGTGCTCCAGGTCCCCCACGGTGGCGGGCGGAAGGGGACTCAGGAGTTTCTCTAAAAAAGGAGGGCATCTTCCAATCCCTGGCGCAGTGCAGTGTTCCGCTAACTGCTGCATTCGCATGCGCCCACAGAGTGAAGCTTCTTCTTCCCTCTCCATCACGCACGCACTGATAAATCACATCACCTGCACAGTGGCAGACAGATTTCTTTCTAACCGGCAGTGGGACAGAACTCCTTCCTTCCCTCCCTGAGGATCTCCCAGCCTGCCTGTAATTGCCAGTGTCGTGAGAGCGCACTGTCTGGGAGCTGAGGAATTCATGCTGTGTTGGAGATTTATAAATTGCACTATCAAAGTCTGCAGGCGTTAATTCCAGGGCCACAATATCTTATCATTTCCGCTATGTGCATTAATTCACTTGCTCTACAGATTCACTTGCTCTACTCAATGACAGTTCCTCGTCACTCATTGCCATCTCCCTCACTCCTTTCCCAGTTCCTAGGCCACAATCCCCTCAGGATGCTCTGAGCGTTAGTTCTGTCTCACCGCTGAACATCCAAGTTCAAAGTAATTTTATTAACAAAGTAGGCATATGTCACCGTAGACAAAAAGACCATAGAAGCAAAATAGGCCATTTGGCCCATCGAGTCTGTTCGCCATTCAATCATGGCTGATCCTTTTCTCCCCTCCGCAGCCCCAACGCCCGCCTTCTCCTGTAAACTTTGATGCCGTGTCCAATCAAGAACCTATCAAGCTCTGCCTTAAAAACACCCAACAACCTGGCCTCCACAGCTGCCAGTGATAATAATTCCAAAAATTCACCACCCTCTGGTTAAAGGAATTCCTCCATATTTCTGTTTTAAATGGACACTCCTCTATCCTAAGGCTCACCCCCAGTGAGGGTCAGTGTGTGTGGGACTGTCCCCCAGTGAGGATCAGTGTGTGTGTGGGACCGTCCCCCAATGAGGGTCAGTGTGTGTGTGGGACCGTCCCCCTGTGAGGGTCAGTGTGTGTGGGACCGTCCCCCAATGAGGGTCAGTGTGTGTGTGGGACCGTCCCCCAGTGAGGGTCAGTGTGTGTGTGTGGGACCGTCCCCCAGTGAGGGTCAGTGTGTGTGTGTGTGTGTGTGTGTGTGTGTGTGTGTGTGTGTGTGTGTGTGTGTGTGTGTGTGTGTGTGTGTGTGTGTGCGTGTGTGCCTGTGTATGTGTGTGTGTGTGTTTGTATATGTGTGTGTGTGTATCTCTGGGTAGAGCAATGCCCCGCTGAGTTGAGTTTCTGGCATCTTTGATTTATAAAGTCATCCTGCACCGATTTCCGAAAGTTTTTTTCTGTTCTTTATGGAAATCCAGTTCTAAGCAAAAATGTCTGATGCTGAATAATTGTGAGCAGCTAAGAACTCAGTGCAATGCAATTTAAAGCCAAGCCACACCTTCCTGTCCATTTAAAGGGACTACACTGCATCCGCCAGTCGAAGGGGCAGCGAGCCGAGGAGAGAGTTCATTATTTTATTCCAGTGATACAGTCCAGAATAGGTCCTTCCAGCCCTTTGTGCCTCACTTCCCCAGCAACCCCAATTTATCCCTAACCTAACCAGGGGACAATTTACAACAACCAGTTAACCTGCCCGGACGTCTTTGGACTATGGAAGGAAAGCAGAGCCTTCGGAGGAAAGCCTCGTGCTCATGGAGGGGACATCTGGTGACTCCTTACGGAATAGCACCAGAACTGTGCTTTGAACTCCGCATCAGCCCAGCTGTGTTAGCATCACAGTAACCGCGAAACTACCAGGGTTTCCCTTCCTGTACTCCGGCCCCAGCCTGTCATTTTAATCAGAATCAGAATCTGGTTTGTTGTCACCGATGTATGTCTTGATATTTGTTTTGTGGCAGCTGTACAGTGAAATACATTAAAATAACTATCAATTACAATAAGAATAGATAAGAAAAACATAGACAGATAGATGGAGCCACGAGAGAGAGCGGTGAGCTGTGTTAATGCTGGAAGTGTGGTGACACTCGCGGGCTGTCCCCAGCGCATCCTCGGACTGCGTTAGTTGTATGACACATTTCACTGTGCGTTTCAAGCTATTGCTGTATGTGTGACTAATGAAGCTTTACCTGTAACGGTGACATCCTGCTCACTGGGGAGAAGGTGCACCAGAAAGTCCCGTTTCTGTGGTGGTACTGAGGAGAACTGGGGGAGCAATACCCATTGACGAAAGAAAACATCCCAGCAACATTTCACCAGATCGATTACTATGCCTGCCCCTACACCTAAGAACATAAGCAATAGGAGCAGGAGTCGGCCATCTGGCCCGTCGAGCCTGCTCCGCCATTCAGTAAGATCATGGCTGATCTGGCCATGGAATCTCCACCTACCTGCCCTTTCTCCATAACCCTTAATTCCCCTGCTAGGCAAAAAGCACCCCCTCTCACAGGGCCATAAACAGTCCATCACGGTCTTTACTTGTGGCTCTCGGGGTCAACGCCTGTATCCGGCTCTCTCACAGATAGGGGGATCGCGCCGTTGAGCACCCTCGCTCTGTTCAGTGCAAAATGCAGGATCTTACAGTAGCCACTTCCCATTCCCATTGCCACGTACCTGTCCATGACCTCCACAACCGCCAGGATGAGGCTAAGTTCAGGTTGGAGGAGTCATCTCCTCATATTCTGTCTGGGAAGCCTCCAACCTGACAACACAGACTTCCAGTAATTTCCCTTCTCGTATCCTGCCCACCACCTCCCTCCCTTCCTCCCACAGTCCACTCTCCACTCCTATCAGATTCCTTCTCCTTCACCCCTTTAACTCTTGTACCTATCACCTCCCAGCTTCGTACTTCATTCCACGTCCCCACCCACCTTCCCTCTCCCCGGTCTGTCTTTTGTAATTTCTGCCTAATGCAGGAAGGGAGAAGACAGAATGTCCAGGATTGTGGGGGGGTGGGGGAGCTGATTTTGGGACACTTTACTGCGGCAGAGAGACGTGGTGTGGGTGTGATTGGGTGGGAGAGAGGGAATGAGTTGCTTTTGCTGTTGGTGTTGTGTGCTTGCTGCTTGTCTTGTTCTGCTGAACGTTGTGGACATGCTATGTTGGCGCTGGAAAGTGTGGGCTTTACGGGCATCCAGCACATTCCTAGGTTCTGTTGTTGTTAGCACAAATGAGGCGTTGCATTGTATGCTTCAGTATACATGTGATAAATAAATAAACCTGTTCCCATGGAGACGGAAGGGGAGGGGGCCATGGAGAGGGAATCGGAGGGGGCCTATGGAGAAAGGAATTGGAGGGGCCCATGGAGAGGGAAATGGAGGGAGTTTGCAAATGATAAGTTGTCAGTTGGCCAAAACATTTGTTTCTGAGTGAAATCCTCTGGTAGATCGGTGTAAATTCGTGGAGTCAGGTTGGCTAATATATGGACTTAAACGAAAACACATTCATAATTTTCCGCCACCGCGGTCATTAATTTGTCAGTTATTTGCTTTATGCACGGAGCTGGTGTGAAAAACGACACTTCAAATCAAAGTGGAGTGGGAATGAACAAAGTAATTCTTCAACCAGCGGGCAAGGTTACCCACTCCAGCACCACAGGGGCTGTCACTCTGTGCCTCGGTCGCGTTAATCAATACATACATTTTTTTAAGAGAACAATCTCCAACATAAACAGCCTAATATATTTAAAATTGTAATGTGCGATAGGCTGGACATCAGAGCCAATTCGACTGTTTGCAATGAAAGTGTTCGAGCTCAATAACTTCCCAATTTATCAAAAGGAATTAACCACATTGCTATTCTGCATGGCAAGTGTATATATAAATACACATGTATAGTTTATAGATATGTGTGTGTGTGTGTGTGTGTGTGTGTGTGTGTGTGTGTGTACACAGGGACAGTGCGTACATTTTTCTCTATATTAGTGCTGTCTTTATGTAGAAGTGTTCCGAAGGCTAGCCAATAATTTGCTAGGATGGTAAATGATATCAGAATCTTGCTGAACTGCAGTCCTTAACATTGCTTTCTGTGCACTTGTTCGTGGATGATCTAATCTGATTGTCAAAGAAATGAAGAATATTCACAAAGAATTTAAACCGAAATCATTCTGTCAAGATATCCGTCAGCTCTCTGATCACCCGAAGGAAGTTGAGTTCCATTCAGCCTTTTACCAAAGACACTAGCAAATTTCTGCAGATGTACCGTGGAGACCAGTGTAACCGGCTGCATCACCGTCTGGTATTGGGGGGGGGGGATGAGGGAAGGGGGCCACTGAACAGGATTGAAATAAGCTGCAGAAAGTTGTGAACTTAGCCATCTCCATCATGGACACTAACCTTCCCAGAATCCAGGATAACCCCATCCATCATTAATGACCCTCACGTGCCCCCTTCTCACTGGTACCATCAGGAAGGAGGCAAAGAAGCCTGAAAATACACACTCAATGGTTCAGAAACAGCTTCTCCTCTGCATCCAATTTCTGAATGGACATTGAACCCATGAACACTACCTCACCTCTTTCCTTACACAATTTATTTAATTTAGTTTTTTCAGTATATAAATTTACCGTTTTATTATTATGTATTGCAATATACTGCTGCCGCAAAACAGCAAATTTCATGACATATGCCAGTGATGTTAAACCTGATTCTGACCGTTTCATGTCAGCCAATGTTACGATACAACAGTAACTTAGGCACAGCAAGCTTAATGGTTAGCACAGTCGCTTTACAGTGCCAGCAATTTCCCGTCGCCATCTTTAAGGAGTTTGTGCTGTACGTTCTCCCACTGACCATGTAGGTTTCCTCTGGGTGCTCTGGTTTCCTCCTATGTTCCAAAGAAGTACAGTTGGGGTTAGGGTTAGTGAGTTGTGGGCATGCTACGTTGGCACCAGAAGCTTAGAGACACTTGTGGGCTGCCCTCAGCACAATCCTGACTGACTTGATTTGAATTAAATATTTTGATGTTTCAATGTACACATGAAAAATTATGTTAATATTCCTTTCTATCTTTATGAATAGCAACGTGATCTTCACCAGATGCTGCATCTTGATCTTGGTGTATTGTAGAACCATAAGATACAGGAACACAATTAGGCCATTCAGCCCATCAAGTCTGCTCTGCCATTCCATCATGTCTGATTTATTATCTCACTCAACCTCATTCTCCTGCCTTCTCCCCATGACCATTGACACCCTGACTAACCAGGAACCTATCAACCTGTGCTTTCAATAAACCCAATGTCTTGCCCTCCATGGCCATCTGTGGCAATAAATTGCACAGATTCACCACCCTCAGGCTGAAGAGATTCCTCCTCATTTCTGTTCTAAAGGGAAATCCTCCTATCCTCAGGCCACGCCCTCTGGTCCTAGACTCCCCCGCTGTAGGAAACATACTGTCCACATCCACTCTATCTGTGTCCTCTGGTCCTAGACTCCCCCACTACAGGAAACATCCTCTCCACATCCACTCTATCTGTGCCCTCTGGTCCTAGACCCCCGCTGTAGGAAACATACTGTTCACATCCACTCTATCTGTGCCCTCTGGTCCTAGATTCCCCCACTACAGGAAACATCCTCTCCACATCCACTCTATCTGTGTCCTCTGGTTCTAGACTCCCCCACTATAGGAAACATCCTCTCCACATCCACTCTATCTGTGCCCTCTGGCCCTAGACTCCTCCACTATAGGAAACATCCACTCCACATCCACTCTATCTGTGTCCTCTGGTCCTAGATTCCCCCACTACAGGAAACATCCTCTCCACATCCACTCTATCTGTGTCCTCTGGTTCTAGACTCCCCCACTACAGGAAACATCCTCTCCACTTCCACTCTATCTGTGTTCTCTGGTCCTAGACTCCCCCACTTTAGGAAACATACTGTCTACATCCACTCTATCTGTGTCCTCTGGTCCTAGACTCCCCCACTGTAGGAAACATACTGTCCACACCCACTCTATCTGTGCCCTCTGGTCCTAGACTCCCCCACTACAGGAAACATCCTCTCCATATCCACTCTATCTGTGTCCTCTGGTCCTAGACTCCCCCACTACAGGAAACATCCTCTCCACATCCACTCTATCTGTGTCCTCTGGTCCCAGACTCCCCCGCTGTAGGAAACATACTGTCCACATCCACTCTATCTTTGCCTTTCAATATTTGGAAGGTATTAAGGAATGTAACAATCAATTATATAAGAGGTTGCTCTAAACCACTGTCTCCATTATCTCTTGATTTAGTTTACACAATTCTTACTTGGTGCTGTTCTTCACTCAAATCACCTCAAGCACTTACTTCAAGGCCTCCTGTTCCCTTTCAGTCTGACCTGTGCTTTTCACACCAGGTAGACACTCTAATAAAAATTGATGCAGCCTCTTCCTATGCTGAAATACCTTCCTGAGATGCATTAATATACACTCCAGCCGCATCAATCTTGGCGCTGAGTCAAAGTGCTCTCCGCACTGTGTTTGCCAACACACAAATGGTCGGACATTATTAAATAAATCTTACGGAGAGGAAGGACCTCGGATATTAGTTAAATATTTATCGTGAGGACATCACTGATATTAAATTTCCCATGCAGCTTCTTTGGCTGTTTCGAACATGGTTTCTCCACGTCTAACTCGAGTTAATCCACGTTGTTCAGCCCTCTCAAAACATCACGGCAGATCATGCCCATTGTCTCGCTAAGAGCAACCTAGCTACATAGCTGAGAAGGAGGGAGAGGGAGAGAAAATGAGAGGGGGGATAGAGAGAAAGGGGACGGGAGGGGGAGAAAGGGGGAAAGGAAGAGAGAGTGAGAGGAGAGAGAGAGAGTGGGGGGAGAGAGAGTGAGGGGTAGATAGAGAGGGAGAGGGATGGAGAGAGAGTGGGGGAGAGAGAAAGAGAGGGGGAGAAAGAGGGGAGGGGAGAGGAAGAAAGGGAGAGAGTGAAAGGGAGGGACAGGAAAGAGATTCAGAGGGAGGGAGATAGACAGAGACGAAAGACAAAGAGTAAGGTAGAGAGAGCAACAGGAAAATGAAAATGCAAGTGTGTATCTGTGTGTGGGTGAGTGTGTATTTGATTGAGTGTATGTGTGTGTATATGTTTGAGTAAGTGCGTGTATGTGTTTGAGTAAGCATGTGTGTTTGAGTGTGTGTGTCTGAGTGTATGTGTGAGTAAATGTGTGAGTGAGTGTGTCTGTGAGAGTGAGTGTGGGTGTTTCAGTGAGTGTGTGTGTGTGTGTGAGTGAGCGTGGGTGTTTCAGTGAGTGTGGGTGTTTCAGTGAGTGTGTGTGTGTGTGAGTGAGTGTGGGTGTTTCAGTGAGTGTGTGTGTGTGTGAGTGAGTGTGGGTGTTTCAGTGAGTGGGTGTTTCAGTGAGTGTGTGTGTGTGTGAGTGAGTGTGGGTGTTTCAGTGAGTGTGGGTGTTTCAGTGAGTGTGTGTGTGTGAGTGAGTGTGTGTGTGAGAGTGAGTGTGGGTGTTTCAGTGAGTGTGTGTGTGTGTGTGAGAGTGAGTGTGGGTGTTTCAGTGAGTGTGTGTGTGTGTGAGTGAGTGTGGGTGTTTCAGTGAGTGTGTGTGTGTGTGTGTGTGAGTGAGTGTGGTGTTTCAGTGAGTGTGTGTGTGAGAGTGAGTGTGGGTGTTTGAGTGTGTGTGTGTGTGTGAGTGAGTGTGTGTGTGAGAGTGAGTGTGGGTGTTTCAGTGAGTGTGGGTGTTTCAGTGAGTGTGTGTGTGTGTGTGAGTGAGTGTGGTGTTTCAGTGAGTGTGGGTGTTTGTAGGTTCACACTGGGAGCACTGAATACAGTAGATGACATCATGAAAGATGCAGAGGGGAGTTTGTGGAAGGATTTAAAGGACAGGTGAAGTAGAGACAACGTTGGTGGACAGGTACTCGCTGTCGGGGTGAGGCCCAGAATTGAAGGTGCCAGGGTTGGGTTGGTTTACAACTGAGGTAACTCTGCACTGGACTGGAACTAAAGTTTCAAGGTTTCTGCAACGTGGCCAATGTTTGCAGACACCAGCACAGTCTCCATGGAGTCAACCTGTCTGTACAATTGCTATCTGGTACAGGCTTCATCACCAATCACTATAAAAACAGCACCTGGGAGATACGGGACCACCCTCACTGCCTGTGTCCATGGCGGCTCACCACCGTAACATTTTCTGGTTTCCACATCCTGATAACATGTTCGTGGAAGCATACTGGGAAATGTGTCGATCGTGAGCTTTAGTCACAACACAGAGAAAAGGTGCAGAGATATCAGTGTTCAGATGCTGTCCTCTCAACCCACCCTGACCCCAGCACCGTCACACTGACCCCCACCGTCACACTGATCCCCATTGCCACACTGACCCCTACCGTCACACTGACCCCAGCACCGTCACACTGACCCCCACCGTCACACTGACCCGCACCGTCACACTGACCCCCACCGTCACACTGACCCGCACCGTCACACTGACCCCAGCACCGTCACACTGACCCCCACTGTCACACTGATCCCCATTGCCACACTGACCCCTACCGTCACACTGACCCCAGCACCGTCACACTGACCCCCACAGTCACACTGATCCCCATTGCCACACTGACCCCTACCGTCACACTGACCCCCACCGTCACACTGACCCCCACTGTCACACTGATCCCCATTGCCACACTGACCCCCACCGTCATCCTGACCCCCACCGTCACACTGACCCTGTCACTGTCACACTGACCCCCACCGTCACCCTGACCCCATCACCGTCACACTGACCCCCACCGTCACACTGACCCCATCACCGTCATCCTGACCCTGTCACCGTCACACTGACCCCCACCGTCACCCTGACCCCCATTGCCACACTGACCCCTACCGTCATCCTGACCCCGTCACCGTCATCCTGACCCCCACCGTCACACTGACCCCCACCGTCATCCTGACCCCCACCGTCACACTGACCCCCACCGTCACACTGACCCCGTCACCGTCACACTGACCCCGTCACCGTCACACTGACCCCCACCGTCACACTGACCCCGTCACCGTCACACTGACCCCGTCACCGTCACACTGACCCCGTCACCGTCACACTGATCCTGTCACCGTCACACTGACCCCGTCACCGTCACACTGACCCCTACCGTCACACTGACCCCTACCGTCACACTGACCCCGTCACTGTCACACTGACCCCGTCACCGTCACACTGATCCTGTCACCGTCACACTGACCCCGTCACCGTCACACTGACCCCATCACCGTCACACTGACCCCTACCGTCACACTGACCCCATCACCGTCACACTGACCCCGTCACCGTCACACTGACCCCTACCGTCACACTGACCCCTACCGTCACACTGACCCCCACCGTCACACTGACCCCGTCACTGTCATCCTGACCCCCACCGTCACCCTGACCCCAATTGCCATCCTGACCCCTACCATCACACTGACCCCCACCGTCATCCTGACCCCTACCGTCACCCTGACCCCTACCGCCCCACCGTCACACTGACCCCGTCACTGTCATCCTGACCCCCACCGTCACACTGACCCCCACCGTCACACTGACCCCAATTGCCACACTGACCCCTACCATCACACTGACCCCCACCGTCACACTGACCCCAATTGCCACACTGACCCCTACCGTCACACTGACCCCCACCGTCACACTGACCCCGTCACCGTCATCCTGACCACCACCGTCAAACTGACCCCGTCACCATCACCCTGACCCCTACCGTCACCCTGACCCCCACCGTCACCCTGACCCCTACCGTCACACTGATCCCCACTGTCACATTGACCCCCACCATCACACTGACCCCTACCGTCACACTGATCTCCACCGTCACACTGATCCCCACCGTCACCCTAATGGCCTTAATACACCACGGTTCCTATACCCTACCATCCTTGCCCTGTCTCTTTGGAACATACCTATGCAGAACTCCACACAAATATCCCCTGAACATTTGCCACATTTCTTCCAAACATTTCCCTGAGAACATATGTTCCCAATTTATGCTTCCAAGTTCCTTCCTGATGGTATCAGATTTCCCTTTACTCCAGTTAAACACTTTCCTAACTTGTCTGTTCCTAATCCTCTCCAATGCTATGGTAAAGGAGATAAAATTGTAATCACCATATAGAATATAAAAGCAAGGAGATAAAGTTGAGACTTTATAAGACACTAGTCAGGCTGTACTTGGAGTATTGTCAACAGTTTTGGGCCCCAAATCTCAGAAAGGATGGGTTGACTTCAAGATTCAAGGGAGTAGATTTAGGATGGAGATGAGGAGGAACTGCTTTGCCCAGAGAGTGGTGAATCTCTGCCCATTGAAGCATTGGAGGCTAGCTCAGTAAATATATTTAAGACAAGGTTGGACAGATTATTGTATTGTGAGGAATTAAAGGTTATGAGGGGAAAAGGAAGGTAGGTGGAGATGAGTCCATGGTCAGATCAGCCATGATCTTATTGAATGGCAGAGTAGGCTTGATGGGCCAGATGACATACTCCTGCTCCTATTGCTTATGTTCTCATGTTCTTTTGTCATTCGAGAGAGTTCAGAGGGGTTCACAAGGATGATTCCAGGAATGAAGGGGTTAACATAAATACTCACTGGAGTTTAGAAGAATTCCCAGGAATCTCATTGAAACCTACCAAATATTGAAAGGATTAGAAAAGGTGGATGTGGAAAGGATGTTTCCCAAGGTGGGGTTATCCAAAACTAAAGGATACAGACTCAAAATTGAGGGACAACCTTTTAGGATAGAGGTAAGGAGAAATGTTTCTAACCAGAGAGTAGTGAGTCTGTGGAATGCTCTGCCACAGACTGCAGTGGTGGCCAAGTCCGTGGGTATATTTAAGGTGGAAGTTGATCGTTTCCTGATCAGCCAGGGCATCAAAGGATGTGGCGAGAAGGCAGGTGTATGGGGTTGAGTGGGATCTGGGATCAGCCAAGGTGGAATGGTGGAGCAGACGTGATGGGCTGAATGGCCTCATTCTGCTCCTGTGTCTATGGTCTTGGAACAAAACCTTCATCCCACACATACATTCCACACCTCAGCAACTCACCCCTCACACCCTCAACTACACCTCCCACAATGTTCCAACCTTCCTCATATCACACCTCAGCAACTCATCCCTCACACCCTCAACTACACCTCCTACAATGTTCCAAACTTCCTCATATCACACCTCAGCAACTCATCCCTCACACCCTCAACTACACCTCCTACAATGTTCCAAACTTCCTCATATCACACCTCAGCAACTCATCCCTCACACCCTCAACTACACCTCCTACAATGTTCCAAACTTCCTCATATCACACCTCAGCAACTCATCCCTCACACCCTCAACTACACCTCCTACAATGTTCCAAACTTCCTCATATCACACCTCAGCAACTCATCCCTCACACCCTCAACTACACCTCCTACAATGTTCCAAACTTCCTCATATCACACCTCAGCAACTCATCCCTCACACCCTCAACTACACCTCCTACAATGTTCCAAACTTCCTCATATCACACCTCAGCAACTCATCCCTCACACCCTCAACTACACCTCCTACAATGTTCCAAACTTCCTCATATCACACCTCAGCAACTCATCCCTCACACCCTCAACTACACCTCCTACAATGTTCCAAACTTCCTCATATCACACCTCAGCAACTCATCCCTCACACCCTCAACTACACCTCCTACAATGTTCCAAACTTCCTCATATCACACCTCAGCAACTCATCCCTCACACCCTCAACTACACCTCCTACAATGTTCCAAACTTCCTCATATCACACCTCAGCAACTCATCCCTCACACCCTCAACTACACCTCCTACAATGTTCCAAACTTTCTCATATCACACCTCAGCAACTCATCCCTCACACCCTCAACTACACCTCCTACAATGTTCCAAACTTTCTCATATCACACCTCAGCAACTCATCCCTCACACCCTCAACTACACCTCCTACAATGTTCCAAACTTTCTCATATCACACCTCAGCAACTCATCCCTCACACCCTCAACTACACCTCCTACAATGTTCCAAACTTTCTCATATCACACCTCAGCAACTCATCCCTCACACCCTCAACTACACCTCCTACAATGTTCCAAACTTCCTTGTATCACACCTCAGCAACTCATCCGTCACACTTAAACCTCCCACCCCCAGCTACAACTCCCACAATGTTCCAATCTTTCTCGTATCACACCTCCCCTGTAACACACCTCCCTCTGTAACCCACCTAACTCTGTAGCATACTTCTTTCTGTAACACAACTCCCTCATTGACACAGTCCCTCTGTAACACTCCTCCTTTCTGAATAATTTTCCTCACTGTAGTTGATTCAATTCTCCCTTCAATCACGTGTAAACTGCTTCCTTCACTTCTGCAGGTGTTTTACTCCAATTCCATACACACGGGATGTAAAGCCATTTTTCCTGAAGTCACTATTAATTCCCTGCATCTTTATTTTATGCCTGTGTCATTTAGTGCTGGACTCTTCCACTGGAGAGAACAGTCTCCCACATCGACAATCCCCAGTATCTTCTTGCCTTCTATCAAATCTCCACTCAGCCTTTCCTTCTCAGTTCCAGTCTCTGATCGATTCTGCCGTGTTCCTGGAACCAACCTTGTTCATCTCTTCTGGAGTCATGCACATCCTTCCTATAATGAGCCAGCCAGAACACCTGAGTATTTTAATTCTTTTATTTTACATTCTGTGCCTTTTTTGAGGATTGTGCATATTTATAGACCACTTTTTGAACCTTCTCCCTCTTCTCTGCCACCCCTTCTAAAGCCTGGTGCAATCCCACATGGGCCAGACTCAGTGTTGTGCAGAACTATGGATATAAACACCCTTCACTCCTATACAGCCCAAGTTCCCCCTTTTGCCTCCATCTATGTGCCTCAGAGTCTTTCCAATATCCCTAATGCCTTAACTTCCATCACCACCCCTGATATGGTGTCCACACACCCACCATGCTGTGTGTAAAAAAAAAAACTACCTCTGACATCTCGCCTGTACCAACCTCCAACCACCTTCAAACTATGGGCACTTCCACTCTGTGGGAGAGGCACTAACTCTCCACTCGATCACTTGTCATCGTCTGTCAAGTCCCCTCTCATCCTCCTTCATTCTAAATAGAAACGCTTTCCTCACTCAGCCTTCTCAATCAATGTATCTCTTCCCTTGCGTTCTATGTGCAGTCTTTCACCCATCTGCCTCTCTAGAGTCTCTTCCCTGTCCCTGTGTCCCTGCCTCTCCGAGACCCCCGGCAGGACATTGCACACTCCCACTACAACATAGTGTTGGGCGCCAGAACAGCTCAGGAGGGAGCAGTATATCCTAGCAGGTGGCAGCCACAAACGTATGGTCGAGGTGGGATGGATGGATTTGGAGATGGGACCTGAGGAGACCCATCTCTCCTGCTGTGCAGCCTTCATTAGGTTTAGCGTACTTCTTGTTCGAGTCATTCAGTGGAGCCGTGTTTCGGCCTTGTGTCTTTTGCCTTTCCCACGCAGCTTCCATCTGGTGGTTATCAATGTTCATTTTTCCCGTCACTTTCCACCAATCGGCAAACATGGACAGCGTGGTCGCATTGCGGTTAGCACGACACTCCACAGCGTGCGCGACCGGGTACCGTTTCTGATGCTGTCGGGAAGGAGTTTATACTTTCTCCCCGTGACAGAATGGGTTTCCTCCCACAGTCCAAAGATGTACTGGCAAGTCAGTAAATTGTGAGCATGCTATGTTAGCGATACTTGTGGGCTGCCCCCAGCTCATCCATAGACTGTGTTGGGTGTCGATGCAAATTATAGGTTTCTCTGTATATTTCAATGTACATCTAACAAATAAAGCCCATCCTTACATTTAACCTCCAAACACCCTCTGTGTCAGACCTCGCTCACCACTCCAAATTCTGTCAGCAGCTAGTTGTAGCATCTTTAAATGAAACACCAGAGAGCCAGGCATCAGTGAAAGGCAATAACTCAACCAGTAACCTCTTCCCACTCACACACTAGATAGAAGTCCATAGAACACCTTCAGAACCGTTTGCCGTTCCTCGGAAAGGCTGCTGGGATTCAGCAGAATGAAAAGGGATTCCTGCACAAGGCTAGGTTCTCTCAATGCAAACATGGAATGCTGGAGGAACTCAGCAGGTCAGGTAGCATCTATGAAGGGGAAAGGACAGTCGATGTTACGAGTCAGGACACTTCATCGAGGGAAGTGAAGTGTTGTGATAGACGTGACAATGAGAGCCTCAATAAAACAAAATAATCTTGTAAGTTACTCATAAACACAAGATCCTGCAATTGCCAAAATCCAGAGCTATGGCGCAAAGAAACAGACGACATTTCCGGTCAAGACCCTGCTTCAGGACTCATTTAATGCCCTCCATTGATGCTGCCCGACCTGCTGAGTTCTTCCAGCACCCTGTGTGTTGCCCTGGATTTCCAGCATCTGCAGAATCCTTTGTGTTCACCTCCCAGAGATACAGAACTCACAGTAAGTACAAGATTTACAAAGGTAATTCTCTGAGAGCTGCCTGTCAGGAGTTCAATGGTGAGTCTGGCGTGGTCGTGGACCACGTCAGGTAAGGACGGGACAGTCCCTTCCCTGAGGCACAGCAGAGGACCAGGTATGTTTTTATGGCCACCTGACAGCTTCGAAGGTGGTAATTTATAAAACCAGCATTTTACATCTGGTGTAAGTGAATTTAAATTTGGCCAGCAGCTATGACAGGATTTGAACTGGTGTCCCTGGAATGCCAGCTATGTAGCCTCTGTGCTGCTGTGACCTTCAGCTGGCGATGTTGAAGATACTGGTGACCTCAGTCCCTCACTGCCTTGGTGAAGTAGTCGTGTATTAAGGGGGGAAAGTCCTGTCAGAAACCACTTCTTTTTAAAGTTTACTAGCATACGTCTGTTAAGCAATTCTGTGTAGTCTAACTGCACTACCACTACCTTGGTAAAGCAGCTAACATAATTAAAGACCATAGACATTCTGTCTTCTCCCCTTTCCCATCGGTCAGAAGATACAAAAGCCTGGAAGCACAGAGCTCCAGGCTCAAGGGTAACTTCTGTCCCATAATCAACACCGTCCAATCCAGGCAACGTTCCAATGGACTTCCTCGGCAATCTCCTGTGCATCCACATCCCCTTGAGGTTAAAAATGCTGGGCAGCACGGTAGCATTGTAGTTGGCCTAACACTACAGGTGCCCCTCCCCCCGCTTTACAAAGATAGAGCACTCCTATGAAACCTTTCTTAAGCCAAAATGGCATATTAATTTATATGTGAAAAATTTTCATAAAAGCGAAAATCCGCTTCGTAATGCGAAAACAGGTTACTAACGTGCAAACACGAGGAAATCTGCAGATGCTGGAAATTCAAACAACACACACAAAATGCTGATGGAACACAGCAGGCCAGGCAGCATCTATAAGGAGAAGCACTGTCGACGTTTTGGGCCGAGACCCTTCGTCAGGTTACTAATGTAGGTCTTTTGTGAAAGCGAACATTCGTAAAGCAGGGGACACCTGTATTACAGCACCAGTGGCCTGGGTTCAATTCCCACCGCTGTCTGTCAGGAGTTTGTACATTCTCCCCCGTGGCCACATGGGTTTCCTCCGGGCGCTCCAGTTTTCTCCCACATTCCAAAGTTAGTAGGTTAATTGGTCACATGGGAGCAACTGGGCAGTGTGTGCTGGTTGGGCCTGTTACCATACTGTGTCTCCAAATATATAAACCTGTGTCCTGCGGAAGGGTCTCGGCCCAGAACATCTTTTCCATAGGTGCTGAGTTCCATAGGTGTTGCTCAGATTTCCAGCATCTGCAGATATCCCCTTGTTTGTGAAATAAATAAACTGGCAAGTTGAGACAGTGGTAAGGAAGGCAGATACAATGCCAGATTTCATTTTGAGGGGAGTGGAATACAAACACAATGGTGGAATGCTGAAGCTTTTTGAGGTGTTGATCAGATCACATCTGAGTATTTTTGGGCCCCCTGTCTGAGGAAGGGTGTGGCGGTGTTGGAAGCGGTCCAGATGAGGTTTGCTAGAATGATCCAGGGGACAAAATGATTTACGTCTGACAGGCATTTGGTGTCTCCAGGCATGTACTTGCTGGAGTTCAGACAGTAATAAGTGGGGATCCCATTGAATATTGAAAGGCCTGGATAGAGTCGATGTGGATGGGATGCTTCCAACAGTTAGGACCAGAGAGCACAGCCTCAGAATAGAGGACGTCCATTTAGAACAAAGCTGAGGAGGAATTTCTTTACCCAGAGGGTGGTGAATCTGTGGAATTCATGGCCACAGACCGCTGTGAAGGCCAGAGTATTTGGGTATATTTAAAGCAACGGTTGATCACTTCGTAAATAGGGTGTCAAAGATTATAGAGAGAAGACAGGAGTATTGGGTTGAATTAGAAAATAAATTTGTAACTTTTATTTATATTTATTTAGTGATCAGGCCCTACTGGCCCAACGTGCCCACAACACCCAATTTGACCCATGTGACCAATTAACCTACTAACCCATTATGCCTTACGGTCTTATGGAAAATCAAAACAGTCACATTGCAAAGGCTGTACAGGGCATTGGTGAGACTGTAGTTAGAACCATAGAACACTATGGCACAGGACAGGCCCTTCAGCCCTCCATGTTATGTTGACCCATATAATTCTTAAGAAAAAGTACTAAACCCACACTACCCCATAACCTTCCATTTTTCTTTCACCCATGTGCCTGTCCAAGAGGCTCTTAAATACCCCTAATGTTTTAGCCTCCACCACCATCCCTGGCAAGTCATTCCAGGCACTCTGTGTAAAAAACTTACCCCTGATGTCTCCCCTAAACTTCCCTCCCTTAATTTTGTACAAAATTACACCTCTGGTGTTTGCTATTGGTTCCCTGGGAAACAGGTATTACTATCCACCCTATCTATGCCTCTCATAATCTTGTAGACCTCTATCAAGTCCCCCCTCATTCTTCTATGCTCCAAAGAGAAAAGTCCCAGCTCTGCTAACCTTGCTTCATATGACTTGTGCTCCAATCCAGGCAACATCCTGGTAAATCTTCTCTGCACCCTCTCCATAGCTTCCACATCCTTCCTATAATGACCAGAATTGAACACAATACTCTAAGTGCGATCTCACCAGAGATTTGTAGAGTTGCAACATGACCTCTCTACTCTTGAACTCAATCCCCCTGTTAATGAAGCCTAGCATCCCATAGGCCTTCTTAACTACCCTATCAACCTGTGCAGCGACCTTGAGGGATGTATGGATTTGAACCCCAAGGTCCCTTTGTTCATCCACACTCTTAAGTAACTGACCATTAATCCTGTACTCAGTTTTCTGGTTTGTCCTTCCAAAATGCATCACCTCACACTTGTCCGGATTGAACTCCATCTGCCATTTTTCTTCCCAACTCTGCAGCCTGTCTATATCCTCTTGTAACCTTCGACCACCTGCAGCTCCATTCACAACTCCTCAAATCTTCGTGTCATCCGCAAACTTACTCACCCATCCTTCCGCCTCTACATCCAGGTCATTTATAAAAATCACAAATAGCAGGGGTCCCAGGACAGATCCCTGCGGCACTCCACTAGTCACCGACCTCCAGGCAGAGTCATTTCCTTCCACAACTACCCTCTGTTTTCTTCCTTTAAGCCAATTTTTTATCCAAACAGCCAAGGTTCCACTTATCCCATGCCTCTTGACTTTCTGGATGAGTCTCTCATGAGGGACCTTGTCAAATGCTTTGCTAAAGTCCATGTAGACCACATCCACTGCCCTACCCTCATCAATTTCTTTTGTTACCTCTTCAAAAAACTCAATCAGGCTCGTGAGACACGATCTTCCCTTCACAAAGCCATGTTGACTATCAGTGAGTAGACTGTACTTCTCCAAATACTCGTAGCTCCTATCCTTAAGAATCCTTTCCAGTAGTTTGCATACCACTGACGTAAGACTCACCAGTCTATAGTTCCCAGGTTTCTCCCTATTACTTTTTTTAAACAAGGGAACTACATTTGCCATTCTCTAGTCCTCCGGCACTTCCCCTGCAGCCAAAGAGGATTCAAAGATCATGGCTAATGCTCCTGCGATCTCTTCTCTCAGTTCCCACAACAACCTGGGGTGTATCATATCAGGCCCTGGGGATTTATCAATCTTAATGTTTTTAAGAAGATCCAGCACTTCTTCTTCCTTAATCTCCATATTGTCCAGCACACAGGCCCGCTCTACTTCGACCTCATCCCAATCAAGATCCTTTTCATTTGTGAATACTGAAGCAAAGTATTTATTTAGGACTTCCTAAATGAATACTTGTATTGTTTTTAGTTTGGGTATGAATACTTGTGGTTGTGGAATTGTTTTTAGTTTGGGTCGCTCTACCATAATAATTTGGGTGGTAGGGTGGAGATACGTCTCTACTAAAGGAGGTATGAGGGTTCCCTCTCCTCTGCTAGCCTGCAAGTCACCCCTGGGTAAAGTGTAACACTTGCTTAGCCCCCACCCCCTGGATCAGGGTCATGTGAAGCCACCGGAGCAGGTGATGGATGGTCGTATGAGTGGCTGATACATATCACAAGTCCTGATTATGCGACCACTGACTCTGAAGAGTATTGATAGTGGCTGGGCTCAACCGTCTTGTAAAGACATTGCCCAGAAGAAGGCAATGGCAAACCACTTCTGTAGAAAAGTTTGCCAAGAATGATCATGGTCATCGATAGAGAAAAGAACAGATTAAACTAATCCAGATGTGAAGGCCAAGAGCGGGACTCGGTTGTCAGAGGCATTTTGAGGGGTTCGCCATTGGGAGCTTTTAATAGGTAGTGGGAGATTATCCCCAGCTATGACAACTTGAGGAACCAAAAACTATAAATTACAGTAAGTATATATAAATTAAGAAAATTTAATTAAATAAGTAGTGCAAAAAAGAGGGAAAACTACTGAGGTAGTGTTCACAGGGTCATTGTCTGTTCAGAAATCAGATGGCAGAGGGGAAGAAGCTGCTGTGGGAACATTGAGTGTGGGCCTTCAGGCTCCTGTACCTCCCCCTGACGGTAGCAATAAGAGAGTGTGTCCTCAGTTATGCCTTTTTGAGGCATCATCTTTTGAAGATGACCTTTTTGCTGAGTGGCCGGTGTCTGTGATGGAGCTGGAGCTGGATAAGTTTATAATCTTCCCCCTCCTTTTCCAGTCCTGATGAAGGGTCTTGTCCTGGAATATTGACTCCCACAGATGCGGCCTGACCTGCTAAGCTTCTCTGGCGTTCTGTGTGTGCTGCTCTGGACTGCCAGCGTCTGCAGAACCCCCTGTGTGTGAGAACAGTGGATTCTGGGAGAAAGGGAGGGAGGAGGGACACCAGAGGGAGATGATGGGCAGGTGAGGAGAAGAGGAGTGCTGGAAGAAGGCAGCCAGCATGAGGACTGGAAGAAGAGTGAAGGGGGAGGAGAAGAGAGATCCTTTTCTGGATCTAGCTTAACTAGGGAAATTGATGTAACTGCCATCAGTTTGGAGGCTACCCAGACAGAATAGTTGTCACTGAAGAAGGAATCTGATAGGAGAGAACAGTGGAGCATGTGGGAAAGGGAAGGAGGTGATGGACAGGCGAGGAGAAGAGAAGGGCTGAGAGGGGAGCCTGTAATGGGAATTCTCACATCTTCACTGAATTCGTGGCACCTTATACTCCTTAAAGTTCCTTTTACAGTGTGTCTGCCTCCTGAGGATGGTTTCTCTGAAGGACTACCGAGATTGTCAGGGTTCCCCCAGAGGCTCAATCAGTTTAATTTCAGGTTCTCAGGGGCTCTCTGTGCACTCGGTGGCATTCATATTATACAAATTACAGACACAGCAGAGAGAGTTCAGGTTTGCGGTTTACTTGGGGAGCAGTTGACATCCATTAGCAGCTCCAGCATCTGTCTCTGGAGCTGTCAGTAGGGCCCGGAGTAAATGACAGGCTCTGTTTCACTGCCAAAGCATTCTGAACACACATTGTTTGCCCAGGGAACTCCTTTCTCTCTGAATGAGATATGAAGCAATAACCCATTGTTCACCAGGAGAAACAGGCATCAGAAAGGCACAAGGAAACCTGCTACATATTCAGATGACATCCAAACCTCAGGGACAGCCCACAAGGCCATTCAGCCCATCGAATCATTCCTTCACCCAATCATTTGTACACACACAAAATGCTAGAGAAACTCAGCATACCAATGGAAATGAATAAACAGTCAATGTTTTGGGACAAGACCCTTCATCAGGACTGGAAAGGAAGGAGGAAGATGCCAGAATAAAAAGGCTGGGGGGAGGGGGGAGATAGTTAGGTGATGCCAGGTGGGTGGGAAAGGTAAATGTTGGGAGAAGAAGGTATCTGATAGGAGAAGAGTGTGGACCACAGGAGAAAGGGAAGGCGGAGGGGACCCGGGGGAAGTGATAGGCAGCGGAGGAGAGATAAGAGGCCAGAGTCAGGAATAAAAGAAGAGGAGGGGGGAGGGAATTTTTCTTTTATCAGAAGGAGAAATTGATATTCAGGTTGGAGGCCACCCAGACAGAATATAAGGTGTTGTTCCTGCACTCTGAGGTCGGCCTCATCTTGACACAAGAGGAACGACATGTTGGAATGGGAATGGGAATCAGAATTAAAGTACTTGGCCATGAGGAAGTTCCACTTGTGGATGAGCTGAGGCGCTCAATGAAACTCCCCAATTTACAACGGTACTCATCGACGAGGAGGAGGCCGCATCGGATACATTAGAGGACCCTGGCAGATTTGCAGGTGACGTGTTGCCTAAAAGCTATCGTGGTCCAGCCCCATTCTCCATAACTATTAATCAACAACCTATTAATCTCTGCCTTGAATACACCCAATGACCTGGCCTCCACAACTGTTTGTGGCAATGAATTCGACGGATACACCTCCCGCTGGCTGAAGAAATTCCTCATCTCTGTTCTGAGGCTGTGCTTTCAGATCCTCCGCCCTCCCACCCTTGGAAACACCCTCTCTGTGTCCACTCTGTCCAAGACTTTCAGTATCCGATTGGTTTCAATAAGATCCCTACTTATTCGTCTGAACTCCAGTGAGTACAGGCCCAGTGAAATCAAACACTCCTCATTTGTTTCCCCTTTCAATTCCAGGATCACTCCTAGACTATAAGACATAGGAGCAGAATTATACCACTCAGCCCATCAGTCTGTTCCACCATTCCATCATGACTGATTTATTATCTCTCCCAACCCTATTCTCCTGCCTTCTCCTCATAACAGTTGATTCCTTTGCTATCAGCCTCCACTTTAAATACACTCAACGACCTGTCCTCTGCAGCCGTCTGTGATAATGAATTCCACAGAGTCACTACTCTCTGGCTAAAGACATTCTTCCTCAGCTCTGTTCTTGTGAACCTCCTTTGGACACCCTCCAGGGCCAGAATATCTTTCCTTTGAAATGGGGCCCAAAACTGCTCTCAATTCTCAGACACTCCCACAATCTAAAGAGTTTTTTTGAATCAGAATCAGTTTTACTGTCACTGGGATATGTCATGAAATGTGTGCACTCTGCAGCAGTACAATGCAATACATGATAATACAGGAAAAAAGTAAATCAATTACAGCATGTGTATGTTAAACTGTTAAACTAAAAATAGTGCAAAACAGAAATAATAATAATGAGGCAGTGTCCAAGGGTTCAATGTCCATTCAGAAATTGGATGGCAGTGGGGAAGTGATGAGTTGCTGAGTGTGTGCCTTCAGGCTTCTGTACCTCCTTCCTGATGGTAACAGTGAGAAGAAGGCATGCCCTGGGTGATGAGGGTCCTTAGTATTGGACGTCACTTTTCTGAGGCACTGCTCCTTGAAGGTGTACTGGATACTACAGAGACTAGCTGACTGATTTTACAAGTTTTTGCAGCTTCTTTCGATCCTGTGCAGTCCCCAACTCCCCCGTACCAGTCAGTGATGCAGCCTGTCAGAATGCTCTCCATGGTGCATCTGTAGAAGTTTTCTATTGTTTTAGAAACATAGAAACATAGACTTTGTCCAATGATTTCACCTCTTTCCAAACGTGCTGTTATCACATCTTTGATAACCGACTCTAGCATTTTCCCCACCACCGATGTCAGACTAGGTGACAAACCGAATCTCCACGGACTCCTAATGAAATATATTTGAATTTATTTAAATCTTACACAAAGTGAAGATCTTGTGTTATGACTCCATCGCAATGTACAGATATGTGAATTTAAAAGTCTAATGGTTTGTAGAAAGAATCTGTCCTGTAGCCTGTTGGTCCTGGCTTTAACGCTGGTAGCTTTTGCCAGATGGAAGCAGCTGAAACAGTTTGTGGTTGGGGTGATTGAAGTCCCCGATGATCTTCCAGGCCTTCTTTACACGCCTGCTGCTGTAAATGTCCTCAGTGGAGGGAAGTTCACATCCACAGATGCACTGAGCTGTCCATATCACTCTTTGCAGTTCCCGTACCAGACGGACGGTGTACAGTCGATCAAGATGCTCTCAGTGATGCCCCTACAGAAGGTCTTGAGGATTTGGGGGCTCATGCTGAACTTCTTTAGTCACCCGAGATGGAAGTGCGCTGTTGTGTAAGTCACTGTCTTGCCTCCTTTATAACTGCATTGATCTGTTGGAACCTGGTTAGATCCCCTGGGATCTTGACACCCAGGAACTAGAAATTGCTCAGTCTCTCCACCTGGGATGCCTCTATGAGGATTGGTTTGTGTTCCCTCATCTTACCCTTCCTGAAGTCCACAATCACATCTTTTGCCTTGCCAACATTGAATTCAAGGTTGTTGTTGCAAAACCACTCAACTAGCTGGATTATCTCCATCTGAGTCTACCAAGAATGTTTGTATCATCAGCAAACTTATAGATGGTATTTCAGCTACACCTAGCCACACAGTCATGGGTATAGAGAGAGCAGAGCCACGGGCTGAGCACGCGGCCCTGGGGTCCTCAGGTGTTGATATTACCGCCAGTCTGCACAGATTGTAATAATTCTCTTCAAAGCTTCAGCTGAGAGAAAACACAGCAGTGGTTCCTACAAACAGAATCAGAATTAGATTTACTATCACTGACATATGACATGAATTTTGTTGTTTTATGGCAGCAGGTCTGCAAAGACATAAAAAAATCTATAAATTACAAAAATAAAAGCAATAACGAGACTGTTGATGGGTTGAACATCTATTCAGAAATCTGATGGTGGAGCAGAAGAAGCTGTTCATGAATCATTGAGTGTGGGTCTTCAGACTCCAGTGCCTTCTCCCTGATGGTATTAATGAGAAGATAGTGAGGGTCCTTAGTGATGGATGTTCTCTTCTTGAGGAACCACCTCTTGAAGATGCCCTCAATGGTGGGGTGGGTTGTACCCGAAAGCTGCCTGAGTCTATGACCCTCTGTGGGCAGGCAGTGATGCAACTAGTCAGAGTGGCTGTGTCACGGTGTGCACTGGCAATGTCGGAACCCAAGAGGGACTCCAATGTAGAGGCAGCGACAGGAGTTTATACATCCTAATTCCAAAAGAACATCTGTGGCTCAGACTAACAACACCATTTCTCAAAACTAGGACCCTGTGATTAGTGCTAATCAGGCATCCACATAAATAATACAAGTAACACGGAATCCCCAAACCGATCAAAATAAAATAAACAAGCTTAAACAGAAAGCACTGGGAGACTGACTCACAAAGAATGGGTCGCTGGAGAAAAACACATGATTAACGACTCTTATTAAACAACAATTAGCCGATTCAGGTGCTCTATAAAGCTCAGAGACTATCGCTGTCTGGCGCCCCCCACAGGCCCAAAGAACTCTACAGTCAGGACGAACTTTCCACTCAATTCCTCCTTTCGCTCTCATTTCCTCCCTTTCTCATGCATTCTCTTTCTCACTCTTTTTCTGTCTCTCATGCACAGTGTGCAAGGGCGCGGCCGAGAAGACTAGCATGCCTTCAGGGTTCCGGGATTTCATGGCACTGGAGGTGGGTGGACTCGAGGTCGGTGCCGCTACAGGACACTGGTGCGTTGTGGGAGACGGACGATCGAAAGCAGCGAGCTGGCTGCTGGCTGTCTGCCCAGAGACCCGAGTTCTTTGGGCACAGAGCTCAGAAAAAAGCGATGCAGTGGACTTTTAACATCGTAAATCAGTGGGTTGTCTTGTTATGTCTCCCCTCTCACTGTGAAACAGTCCCTTTCTGAGGGAGAGAGAGCCTGTGGTGTGTCGAATACCGGGTGAAGGAGTGGTCTTTGGGATACTGCAAGTCCGTGTCTTTATTCACGCTTTGCTGCACGCTTGAGTGCTCAGTGAGGGGTGCTGATGCTTTTTTACTGGTGGGGGGGCTGGTTGCTTTGCTGGTACTTATACGTGGGAGGGGGGAGCTGGGGAGTGGCTTTGGGCTTCTAACATTTAACTGTCGTTCATTCTTTGGGGCACTCCTCTGTTTTTGTGGATGCTTGCGAAGGAAAAGAATTTCGGATTGTATATTGTATACATTTTTCTGACATTAAATGTACCTATTGAAACAATATCAGCTTTCTCCCCCCCTCCTCCCTCACTTCCACCTCTTTCCTCCCACACTTCCTGCCTTAACCTTCCGTTATCAAAATGCCCAGTACAAATATTACTTAATTCCCTTTCTTTCCCTTCTCTTTATTCTCTGGTATGGGGGTGACATGGGAGTATCGCGGTTAGCATAACACTATTACAGTGCCAGTGACCCAGGTTTGCTTCCCACTGTCTATAGGGAGGTTGTATGTTCACCCTGCAAATGTGTGGGTTTCCTCCAGGTTCTCCGGTTTCCTCCCACAGTCCAAAGTATGTATGCAGAGTAAGCTGTAGGCATGCTGTGTTGGCACCAGAAACATGCCACAGTCTGTTCCTACTCTACACAAGTGTTTTATAGATTAAAATTGATTAAAGAGCTTAAGGTAAAAGATCCGTTAAGGGCAGGTGATCTTAGTATGATCAAATTCAAATTTGATATTTAAAAAGGAGAAGCTAGAGTAATTTGTATCAGTATTACAGTGGAGTAAAGGGAATTACAGAGGCATGAGAGGGGAGTTGGCTGGAACTAATTGGCAAAGAACACTGGCAGGGATGATGGCAGAGCTGCAATGGCTGGAATTTCCGGAAGCAATTCGGAAGGCACAGGATACATACATCCCAAAAAGGAAGAAGTATTTGAAATGCAAGATGACCCAACTGTGGCTAACAAGGGAAGTCAAAACCAACATTAAAGCCAAAGAGAGGGCATGTAATAGAGCAACGATTAATGGGTAGAAGATTGGGAAGCTTTTAAATACCAACAGATGGCAACTAAAAAGTAATTAACAAGCTAAATTTGGAATATGAAAGAAAGCTCACCAATAATATTAAAGAAAATAACAAAAGTATCTTCAGATGCATGAAGTGTAAGTGAGAGACGAGTGGATGTTGCGCTGCAGGAAAACAATGCCAGTGAGATAGTAATCGGGAACAAGGAGATGGCAGATGAACTGAATGAGTATTTTGCGTCAGTCTGTGGAAGACACTAGCAGTATGGTGGAAGTTCCAGGTGTCAGGGCATGAAGTGTGTGAAGTTACCATTAGGAAAGAGAAGGTTCTTGGGAAACTGAAAGGTCTGAAGGTAAATAAATCACCTGGACCAGATGGTGTACACCCAGGGTTCTGAAAGAGTTGGCTGAAGAGATGAATTACTGGATTGTGGAATCGTTCTGGTAGACTGGAAAATAGCAAATGTCACTCCACTCTTCAAGAAGGGAGAGAGGCTGAAGAAAGGAAACTATAGGCCAGTTAGTCTGACCTCAGTGGTTGGGAAGTTGTTGGAGTTGATTGTTAAGGATGTGGTTTCGAGGTACTTGGAGGCACACGATAAAAATGGCCATAGTCAGAATGATGTCCTCAAGGGAATATCTTGTCTGACAAATCTGTTGGAATTCTTTAAAGAAATAGCAAGCAGGATAGACAAAGGAGAATCAGTTGGTGTTATGTACTTGGCTTTTCAGAAGGTCTTTGACAAGGTGCCATGCATGAGGATGCTTAGCAAGCTATGAGTCAGTGGTAAAGATTCTAGCATGGATAAAGTAGTGGCTGACCAGCAGGAGGCACAGAGGTGGTATAAAGATCCTTTTCCGGTTGGCTGCCAGAGACTAGTGGTATTCCGCACAAGTCTGTGTTGGGACTGATTCTTTTTACATTATATGTTAATGATTTTGGATGATGGAATTGATGGCTTTATTGCAAAGTGTGCAGATGATATGGAGATAGGTGGAGGGACAGGTAGTTTTGAAAAAGTAGAGAGGCTACAGAAGGACTTAGACAGATTAGGAGAATGGGCAAAGAAGTGGCAGATGGAATACAGTGTCGGAAGAGTATGGTCATGCAATTTGGTAGAAGAAATGAAAAGGAGGTCTATTTTCAAAATGGAGAGAAAATTTTTTTTAAACTGTGGCACAAAGGGACTTGGGAGTCCTTGTGCAGGATTCCCTAAAGGTTAATTTGCAGGCTGAGTCCATGGTAAGGAAGGCAAATGCGATGTTAGCATTCATTTCAAGAGGACTGGAATATACAAAAGCAAGGATGTAACGTTGAAACTTCATAAGACACTGGTGAGGCCTCACTTGGAGTATTGTGATCAGTATGGGGCCCTTATCACAGAAAAGATGTGCTGAAACTGGAGAGGGTTCAAAGGAGGTTCACAAAAGTGATTCCAGGATTAAACAGCTTGTCATATGAAGAGATTTTGATGGCTCTGGGCCTGTATTCAGAAGAATGAGGGGTGACCTCATTGAAACCTATCGATTGGTGAAAGGCCTTGATAGAGTGGATGTGGAGAAGCTGTTTCCTATGGTGGGTATATGTCTATAACTAGGGAACACAGCCTTAACATAGAGGGACATCCTCTTGGGATTTAGATTAGGAGGAATTTCTTTAGCTAGAAAGTGGTGTATTTGTGGAATTTGTTGCCACAGGTAGTTGTGAAGGCCAAGTCTTTATGAATATTTAAGGCAGAGGGTGATAGATTCTTGATTGGTACCATTAGGGCATGAAAGGAAGCAGGAGATTGGGGCTGAGAGAAAAATTGGAATAGCTGTGATGAAATGGCAGAATAGACTCGATGGGCCAAATGGCCTAATTCTGCTGCTATATCTTATTAGGGACAGCATGGTAGCATAGCGGTTAGCATAGCACTATTACTACGGGAGCGACCCGGATTCAATTCCTGCCCCTGCCTCTATGGAGCTTTCACAGTTCCTCTGTGACCACATCGGTTTTCTCCCCCCACAGTCCAAACTGTACCGGTTAGTAGATTAATTGACCACGGGCGTCTATCTGAGCGATGTGGGCTCATTGGTTTGGAACAGTCCGTTATCGTGCCGAATCCCTAAATAAATAAATAAATCTTTCTCTCACTCTCACACAGTCCTGCTCTTCACAATGCCTCTGGAGAACATCAAGACTCTAAATTTATATCCATTGAGGTATTGGTTTATTGAC
Organism: Hypanus sabinus; assembly: GCF_030144855.1. NCBI lineage: Eukaryota > Metazoa > Chordata > Chondrichthyes > Myliobatiformes > Dasyatidae > Hypanus > Hypanus sabinus. The sequence continues at coordinate 4,452,697 of NC_082728.1, forward strand.
AAAGCAACAGGCTAATTATTTACTTGCCAAGCCCCAGAGTCTTCGCTGCAAACTGTTACAGTTATTGAGATGCAGACACTCCACAAGACTCTGCCTTCTAATAGAATCACCTGATAAACACAACACAGAGGAACCCATAGAAATACAGGGAAAATAGCATGTTTAGTTCTTACAGACACAATTCAGTCGTGCTATCCTCTCTCTCCCTCTCCTTCTGTCCTTGTTCTCCATAAAGTAGGTTGTGGAGGGCAGGCATCAGGGCATCTAGGATTCAGAGGGACAGGTGAGGGGGAGAATACTGGTGTTCCTGCAGCACATCAGAGCAACAGGTCAACTCCAAACACCTGGAACATTGGCCTGCTGTCAACCAGAGAGTTGCGAGGGGTGAGACTAGGAAGAAACAAAAGTTAGCAAAGGAAAAGATGGAGGGAGGGAAAGAGAGAGAGAGCGAGAGAGAGATACAGAGAAAGATTGGGAGATAACATGGAGTGGGGGAGGATGAGGAAAGAAGAGGAGAAATAGACAGATCGAGAGACAGATATAGAAGAGAGGAGGAGATAGATACAGAGGAAGAGAGAGTATAGACAAATATAGAGAGAAGGGAGACTGAGATACAGTGAGAGGAGGAGCACTGTGGCTGGTATGAGGATGATCAGTGATTCGCTACACCCTGGCAATATGCTGCAACATATTGGCCTCATTTTATTGAGCAATAATGTATGTTCATTACGAGAGCCCCTGGCTCTGAGTCCGGCTGTATTCTCTCTGTCTTCTCAGTGACTCCACCCAGATTCTCAGGCCAATTCACCGTGAGTATTCATCCCAATACTCAGCACATCTGTGAGATGTGGGAGGGGAAAACCCACACCGTCACACAAACTCCACATAGACAGCATCCAAGGAACGGGATGGCCTAACCTTCAGTCCTGGTTGCCTGATTATAGGATGTGGAAGGGTGCAGGGGAGATTTACCAGGATGCCGTCTGGATCAGAGAGCATGTCTGATGAGACAAGGCTGAACGAGTTAGGGCTTTACTGTCTGGAGTGAAGGACGATGAAAGGATAGATCGAGTGGACAGCCAGATATTGCTAGAAATGGAAATTAGAAGAGGGTATAATTTTAAAGTGATTGGTAGAAAGTACAGGGGGGCTGTCAGACATAGGTTTTCCTACATGGAGCGGGGTGGGTGTGGGGAACACGCTGCTAGGGGTGCGGGGTGCAGATACCATAGGGGCATTTCAGAGACTCTCAGAGAGGTAGATAGATGGAAGAAAAATGGAAGCCTATACAGGAGTGAACTGTGAAATGTATCTCCAAGTAGGTTGACCGGTCAGCACGACATTACGGGCAGAAGGGCCTGTACTGTCCATAATGTTGTACGTTCATCTTTGGACCGTGGGAGGACAACGGGACACCCAGAAGAAACCCACGTGGTGAAGGGAAGACAGTAGAAACTCCCTACAGAATTGAATGCTAATGGCTGGCACAGTGAAGTGTTACACTGACTGCTACAATACCGTGCTGTACTGCATGGAAGTCCGAACTGAAACGGGGATTCAGGGGAGTTTATAAATAGATAACCGACACTTGGGAATGAGCTGGAGGCTGGGCTGGGACCTAATCCCAGGATGCAGGGGTTTATTAGAGGGCAGGCTAAGTTTGAGTGAGAGTCAGAAGCAGATTTAATTAATCTGGTCTATGCGCCACCCAGATGAACATCGGCCCCAATAAGCTTAAATAATGAAATTGTGACAATGTTAAAAAGATGAGCATCATTGCTGGGAAATACTCAGTCACTGAAAAGGAGAGAATTGTTTCCCTGCCAGGTGTACAAATAAATAAATTATAGTTGAGCGAGAGCAGATGGTGGAGAGCGAGCAGTGCTTTGTCCAGGTTGGTCAAGGCCGGGTTCATGTTAGTTGCTGCAACTACACACCTGTGGGGTGACAACAGACACAGTTATCCTTCACTCACTCAGTTCCACAGTCACAAAACCATCTGGTGGTACTTGTCCAACATCCGGTCTCTGAAAAGTATGGAGCCATTAAGAAAGACAGCACAAGGTATTGTTAAACCCCAGAGAGCCAGCAGATGCTGCAAATACGAAGCAATACACTGGGAGTCCTGGAGGAACTCAGCAGGCCAGGCAGCATCTGTGGAAATGAACAGAGTCGGTGTGTCAGGCCGAGGCATTTCATCAGGACTGGAAAGGAAGGGGGACGAAGCCAGTTAGAGAGTGGGTGGGAGGAGGAGGGCACAAGCTGGCAGATGATAGGTAAGAATAGGCAAGCGGGGAAGTAAGAGGGTGGGGGGGGGATGCAGCAAGGAGCTGGGGGGGTGTTTGGTGGAAGAAGTGAAGAGCTAAACAAGAAGGAATCTGATAGGACAGGACAGTGGAAGCAGGAGGAGAACCAGACAGTACCACCCCTTTTTTAACAAAACTTAAAAGTTTATTTACACAACTAATAAACAAAGTACAGACATTCAGTATTTACAAGACAGTGAATAATTCAAATTAAGATATGATTACTGCCGTCTATTCCCTGGGGGGGGGGGGGAGCCACCGTTCTGGAAATCTCCGAATGTGCCCATAGTGACCGCATGCTCCCTCTCCCTCAGACACGAACGTATCCTTGGGAAAGGGGCGAGCAGGCGGCCTGGGCCGAGCTCTCGACTTGCCGCTGCCTAGACCCGTGAACGGCCATCTTGCGACCCGCCCCCTTCCGAACGGGGTGCCTGTATACGGGGAGCGCAGGACTGAAGTGCAGCCAAAAACCTCAGCAGCCCCTTCAGAAACTCAGAGAGGGGCTGCAGCCTCTCACATTCTGCGTAAGTGTAGTACACCGACTCCTCCCAGCCACAGAATGGACAGTGAACCTGTTGTACGGTACTGCCCGAGGTAACGCCCTCCACCCCTTGTCCCCAGTGTACAGGGGAAGGGCCTCTGTGTAAAGTGATTTCCACTGGGGATCTCCTCCGCTGCCGGATGGTAACACAGACCGCCAAGGTGAGTCCGGTCGGCAGGCGAGGGCGGGGAAGTGAAAGGTGTGTGGGGGCAGCCCGTACGAGAAACGCTTTGGAGCATCACGCTGGGCATCCCCGCGAGGCAGCTCATGTTGTGCGGGACCTTCTCCCGAGGCCCGAGTCTGACAATGACTTCCGGCCCATCTGGAAGCAGCCAGAACCCCTCCAACTTCCCTGTGCCCCGCCCCCCCCCCCCCCGCAGCAGCCACCGTAATGGGATCGGGACTGCCTGGATAAGACTAGGCCCCATACCCTCAGCAGCTCTCGGTAAAAGCAGAGCAGTTCCCTCAAAGTGGCACGGCTGATGCTGTCTGCAGGCAGCGTCCCGGTGGAGAAGGCGCATCGTCATCGTCTGCCCCCGGAGGGTGGTCCCTGTACAGGGTCCTGAGATGGACAGCCGTTAGCTGGGTGCACATGCACACCAAGGTCTGGCTGCCCTCCATGATCAGAAGACTCGGGGCTGCAGCAGCGACCCTATGCCTGCTGTTGCCCCAGAGTGTCCACCAGCCTCTTCTGACTGCTGGAGACAACAGAAGTGAGCAGGACTGCAGTAGTCAGCCAGTACCGCAACACGGAGCAACCAGCTGATTTAAAACTAATGCCCTTCCTCAGTACAAGCTCGCACGAAGGCGGCCTGACCAGTGTCCCAGTCGGGCAGAGATCTTTGTCTCCAGTTCGCCAGCCAGGTGAACTCAGGTAAATCCTCCAGTTCAGTAGAGGAGGTGTGTGCTGTTCCACATAAAGGGTCTCAACACCTCTGGCAGGAAGTCCGCCTCCCACTGACCCAGTTGTCCCTGTTGACCCTTGGGGACAAAGACCTGCTGGCAATTTCATCTCCTCTGCAAGTCAACAGGGTCAGTGATGTCACCTGCATCATCACAGCCCTTAACCCCTGACTCAGGGCCAAACACACAAGCCTCGGGGACTACTAATAGAAAATTGTTTTCCTGTTCAAAACCACAACCTCCAACATTGTGCTTTGGTGATTCTGCAGCATATTTTCAACTTTAAGAGAGATAGCACCAACAGCACCATCCTCAGTACCACCCCTCCCACAGTGTGACCCTCCCACAGTGTGACCCTCCCTCAGTACCACCCCTCCCACAGTGTGACCCTCCCTCAGTATCACCCCTCCCTCAGTGTGACCCTCCCACAGTGTGACCCTCCCTCAGGACCACCCCTCCCACAGTGTGACCCTCCGTCAGTACCACCCCTCCCACAGTGTGACTCTCCCTCAATGTGACCCTCCCTCAGTACCACCCCTCCCACAGTGTGACCCTCCCTCAGGACCACCCCTCCCACAGTGTGACCCTCCCTCAGTACCACCCCTCCCACAGTGTGACTCTCCCTCAATGTGACCCTCCCTCAGTACCACCCCTCCCACAGTGTGACCCTCCCTCAGTACCACCCCTCCCACAGTGTGACCCTCCCTCAGTATCACCCCTCCCTCAGTGTGACCCTCCCACAGTGTGACCCTCCCTCAGGACCACCCCTCCCACAGTGTGACCCTCCCTCAGTACCACCCCTCCCACAGTGTGACTCTCCCTCAATGTGACCCTCCCTCAGTACCACCCCTCACACAGTGTGACCCTCCCACAGTGTGACCCTCCCTCAGTACCACCCCTCCCACAATGACCCTCCCTCGGTACCACCCCTCCCACAGTGTGACCCCGCCCCGTACCACCCCTCCCACAATGTGACCCTCCCTCAGTACCAAACCTCCCACAGTGTGACCCTCCCACAGTGTGACCCTCCCTCAGTACCACCCCTCCCACAGTGTGACCCTCCCTCAGTATCACCCCTCCCTCAGTGTGACCCTCCCACAGTGTGACCCTCCCTCAGGACCACCCCTCCCACAGTGTGACCCTCCCTCAGTACCACCCCTCCCACAATGACCCTCCCTCAGTACCACCCCTCCAACAGTGTGACCCTCCCTCAGTACCACCCCTACCACAGTGTGACCCCGCCCCGTACCACCCCTCCCACAATGTGACCCTCCCTCAGTACCACCCCTCACACAGTGTGACCCTCCCACAGTGTGACCCTCCCTCAGTACCACCCCTCCCACAATGACCCTCCCTCAGTACCACCCCTCCCACAGTGTGACTCTCCCTCAATGTGACCCTCCCTCAGTACCACCCCTCCAACAGTGTGACCCTCCCTCAGTACCACCCCTACCACAGTGTGACCCTCCCTCAGTGTGACCCTCCCTCAGTACCACCCCTCCCACAATGTGACCCTCCCTCAGTACCAAACCTCCCACAGTGTGACCCTCCCACAGTGTGACCCTCCCTCAGTACCACCCCTCCCACAATGACCCTCCCTCAGTACCACCCCTCCCACGGTGTGACTCTCCCTCAATGTGACCCTCCCTCAGTAACACCCCTCCAACAGTGTGACCCTCCCTCAGTACCACGCCTCCCACAGCGTGTCTCTCCCTCAGTGTGACCCTCCCTCAGTACCACCCCTCCCACAATGACCCTCCCTCAGTACCACCCCTCCCACAGTGTGACTCTCCCTCAATGTGACCCTCCCTCAGTACCACCCCTCCAACAGTGTGACCCTCCCTCAGTACCACGCCTCCCACAGCGTGTCTCTCCCTCAGTGTGACCCGCCCTCAGTACCAGCCCTCCCACAGTGTGACCCTCCCTCAGTACCACCCCTCCCACAGCGTGACCCTCCCTCAGTACCACCCCTCCAACAGTGTGACCCTCCCTCAGTACCACGCCTCCCACAGCGTGTCTCTCCCTCAGTGTGACCCGCCCTCAGTACCAGCCCTCCCACAGTGTGACCCTCCCTCAGTACCACCCCTCCCACAGTGTGACCCTCCCTCAGTACCACACCTCCCACAGTGTGACCCTCCCTCAGTACCACCCCTCCCACAGTGTGACTCTCCCTCAGTGTGACCCTCCCTCAGTACCACCCCTCCCACAGTGTGACTCTCCCACAGTATGACCCTCCCTCAGTCCAACCCCTCCCACACTGTGACCCTCCCACAGTGTGACCCTCCCTCCCACAGTGTGACTCTCCCTCAGTGTGACCCTCCCTCAGTACCACCCCTCCCACAGTGTGACTCTCACTCAGTGTGACCCTCCCTCAGTACCACCCCTACCACAGTGTGACCCTCCCTCAGTGTGACCCTCCCTCAGTACCACCCCTCCCACAGTGTGACCATCCCACAGTGACCCTCCCTCAGTACCACCCGTCCCACAGTGAGACCCTCCCTCAGTACCACCCCTCCCACAGTGTGACCCTCCCTCAGTACCACACCTCCCACAGTGTGTCTCTCCCTCAGTGTGACCCGCCCTCAGTACCACCCCTCCCATAGTGTGACCCTCCTCAGTACCACACCTCCCACAGTGTGACCCTCCCACAGTGTGACCCTCCCTCAGTACCACCCCTCCCACAATGTGACCCTCCCTCAGTACCCCCCCTCCCACAGTGTGTCCCTCCCTCTGTGTGACCCTCTCTCAGTACCACCCCTCCCACAGTGTGTCCCTCCCACAGTGTGTCCCTCCCTCAGTGTGTCCCTTCCTCAGTGTGACCCTCCCTCAGTACCACCCCTCCCACAGTGTGACCCTCCCTCAGTACCACGCCTCCCACAGTGTGTTTCTCCCACAGTGTGACCCTCCCTCAGTTCCACCCCTCCCACAGTGTGACCCTCCCTCAGTACCACTGCTCCCACAGTGTGACCCTCCCACAGTGTGACCCTCCCTCAGTACCACACCTCCCACAGTGTGACTCTCCCACATTGTGTCCCTCCCTCAGTACCACCCCTCCCACAGTGTGACCCTCCCACCCACAGCGCGACCCTCCCTCAGTGTGTCCCTCCCTCAGTGTGTCCCTCCCACAGTGTGATCCTCCCTCAGTGTGACCCTCCCTCAGTACCGCCCCTCCCACAGTGTGACTCCCTCAGTGTGACCCTCCCTCAGTACCACGCCTCCCACAGTGTGACTCTCCCTCAGTGTGAACCTCCCTCAGTGACCCTCCCACAGTGTGTCCCTCAGTGTGTCCCTCCCTCAGTGTGACCCTCTCTCAGTACCACCCCTCCCACAGTGTGACCCTCCCTCAGTGTGACCCTCTCTCAGTACCACCCCTCCCACAGTGTGACCCTCCCTCAGTACCACCCCTCCCACAGTGTGACCCTCCCTCAGTTCCACGCCTCCCACAGTGTGACCCTCCCTCAGTACCACCCCTCCCACAGTGTGACCCTCCCTCAGTGTGACCCTCCCTCAGTACCAACCCTCCCACAGTGTGACCCTCCCACCCACAGCGCGACCCTCCCTCAGTGTGTCCCTCCCACAGGGTGATCCTCCCTCACTGTGACCCTCCCTCAGTACCACCCCTCCCACAGTGTGACTCCCTCAGTGTGACCCTCCCTCAGTACCACGCCTCCCACAGTGTGACCCTCCCTCAGTGACCCTCCCACAGTGTGTCCCTCCCACAGTGTGACCCTCCCACCCACAGCGCGACCCTCCCTGTGTGTCCCTCCCACAGGGTGATCCTCCCTCACTGTGACCCTCCCTCAGTACCACCCCTCCCACAGTGTGACTCCCTCAGTGTGACCCTCCCTCAGTACCACGCCTCCCACAGTGTGACCCTCCCTCAGTGACCCTCCCACAGTGTGTCCCTCCCTCAGTGTGTCCATCCCACAGTGTGACCCTCCCTCAGTACCACGCCTCCCACAGTGTCCCTCCCTCAGTGTGACCCTCTCTCAGTACCACCCCTCCCACAGTGTGACCCTCCCTCAGTGTGACCCTCTCTCAGTGTGACCCTCCCACAGTGTCCCTCCCTCAGTACCACCCCTCCCACAGTGTGTCCCTCCCTCAGTGTGTCCCTCTCTCAGTACCACCCCTCCCACAGTGTCCCTCCCTCAGTGTGACCCTCTCTCAGTACCACCCCTCCCACAGTGTCCCTCCCTCAGTGAACCTCTCTCAGTGTGACCCTCCCACAGTGTGTCCCTCCCTCAGTGTGTCCCTCCATCAGTGACCCTCTCTCAGTACCACCCCTCCCACAGTGTGACCCTCCCTCAGTGTGACCCCCTCTCAATACCACCCCTCCCACAGTGTGACCCTCTCTCAGTACCACCCCTCCCACAGTGTGACCCTCCCTCAGTACCACCCCTCCCACAGTGTGACTCTCACTCAGTGTGACCCTCCCTCAGTACCACCCCTCCCACAGTGTGTCCCTCCCACAGTGTGTCCCTCCCTCAGTGTGACCCTCCCTCAGTACCACCCCTCCCACAGTGTGTCCCTCCCTCAGTGTGTCCCTCCATCAGTGTGACCCTCTCTCAGTACCACCCCTCCCACAGTGTGTCCCTCCCACAGTGTGTCCCTCCCTCAGTGTGTCCCTTCCTCAGTGTGACCCTCCCTCAGTACCACCCCTCCCACAGTGTGACCCTCCCTCAGTACCACGCCTCCCACAGTGTGTCTCTCCCTCAGTGTGACCCGCCCTCAGTACCACCCCTCCCACAGTGTGACCCTCCCTCAGTTCCACCCCTCCCACAGTGTGACCCTCCCTCAGTACCACTGCTCCCACAGTGTGACCCTCCCACAGTGTGACCCTCCCTCAGTACCACACCTCCCACAGTGTGACTCTCCCACATTGTGTCCCTCCCTCAGTACCACCCCTCCCACAGTGTGACCCTCCCACCCACAGCGCGACCCTCCCTCAGTGTGTCCCTCCCTCAGTGTGTCCCTCCCACAGTGTGATCCTCCCTCAGTGTGACCCTCCCTCAGTACCGCCCCCTCCCACAGTGTGACTCCCTCAGTGTGACCCTCCCTCAGTACCACGCCTCCCACAGTGTGACTCTCCCTCAGTGTGAACCTCCCTCAGTGACCCTCCCACAGTGTGTCCCTCCCTCAGTGTGTCCCTCCCTCAGTGTGACCCTCTCTCAGTACCACCCCTCCCACAGTGTGACCCTCCCTCAGTGTGACCCTCTCTCAGTACCACCCCTCCCACAGTGTGACCCTCCCTCAGTACCACCCCTCCCACAGTGTGACCCTCCCTCAGTTCCACGCCTCCCACAGTGTGACCCTCCCTCAGTACCACCCCTCCCACAGTGTGACCCTCCCTCAGTTCCACGCCTCCCACAGTGTGACCCTCCCTCAGTACCACCCCTCCCACAGTGTGACCCTCCCTCAGTACCACCCCTCCCACAGTGTGACCCTCCCACCCACAGCGCGACCCTCCCTCAGTGTGTCCCTCCCACAGGGTGATCCTCCCTCACTGTGACCCTCCCTCAGTACCACCCCTCCCACAGTGTGACTCCCTCAGTGTGACCCTCCCTCAGTACCACGCCTCCCACAGTGTGACCCTCCCTCAGTGACCCTCCCACAGTGTGTCCCTCCCTCAGTGTGTCCCTCCCACAGTGTGACCCTCACTCAGTGTGACCCTCCCTCAGTACCACCCCTCCCACAGTGTGTCCCTCAGTGTGTCCCTCCATCAGTGTGACCCTCTCTCAGTACCACCCCTCCCACAGTGTCCCTCCCTCAGTGTGACCCTCCCTCAGTATCACGCCTCCCACAGTGTCCCTCCCTCAGTGTGACTTTCTCTCAGTACCACCCCTCCCACAGTGTGACCCTCCCTCAGTGTGTCCCTCTCTCAGTACCACCCCTCCCACAGTGTCCCTCCCTCAGTGTGACCCTCTCTCAGTACCACCCCTCCCACAGTGTCCCTCCCTCAGTGACCCTCTCTCAGTGTGACCCTCCCACAGTGTGTCCCTCCCTCAGTGTGTCCCTCCATCAGTGTGACCCTCTCTCAGTACCACCCCTCCCACAGTGTGACCCTCCCTCAGTGTGACCCCCTCTCAGTACCACCCCTCCCACAGTGTGACCCTCTCTCAGTACCACCCCTCCCACAGTGTGACCCTCCCTCAGTACCACCCCTCCCACAGTGTGACTCTCACTCAGTGTGACCCTCCCTCAGTACCACCCCTCCCACAGTGTGTCCCTCCCTCAGTGTGTCCCTCCATCAGTGTGACCCTCTCTCAGTACCACCCCTCCCACAGTGTCCCTCCCTCAGTGTGACCCTCTCTCAGTACCACCCCTCCCACAGTGTCCCTCCCTCAGTGTGACCCTCCCACAGTGTGTCCCTCCCTCAGTGTGTCCCTCCATCAGTGTGATCCTCTCTCAGTACCACGCCTCCCACAGTGTGACCCTCCCTCAGTACCACCCCTCCCACAGTGTGACCCTCCCTCAGTTCCACGCCTCCCACAGTGTGACCCTCCCTCAGTACCACCCCTCCCACAGTGTGACCCTCCCTCAGTACCACCCCTCCCACAGTGTGACCCTCCCACCCACAGCGCGACCCTCCCTCAGTGTGTCCCTCCCACAGGGTGATCCTCCCTCACTGTGACCCTCCCTCAGTACCACCCCTCCCACAGTGTGACTCCCTCAGTGTGACCCTCCCTCAGTACCACGCCTCCCACAGTGTGACCCTCCCTCAGTGACCCTCCCACAGTGTGTCCCTCCCTCAGTGTGTCCCTCCCACAGTGTGACCCTCTCTCAGTACCACCCCTCCCACAGTGTGACCCTCCCTCAGTGTGACCCTCAGTACCACTCCTGCCACAGTGTGACCGTCCCTCAGTACCACCCCTCCCACAGTGTGTCCCTCCCACAGTGTGTCCCTCCCTCAGTGTGACCCTCCCTCAGTACCACCCCTCCCACAGTGTGTCCCTCCCTCAGTGTGTCCCTCCATCAGTGTGACCCTCTCTCAGTACCACCCCTCCCACAGTGTCCCTCCCTCAGTGTGACCCTCTCTCAGTACCACCCCTCCCACAGTGTGACCCTCCCTCAGTACCATGCCTCCCACAGTGTGTCCCTCCCTCAGTGACCCTCCCTCAGTACCACCCCTCCCACAGTGTGTCCCTCCATCAGTGTGACCCTCTCTCAGTACCACCCCTCCCACAGTGTCCCTCCCTCAGTGTGACCCTCTCTCAGTACCACCCCTCCCACAGTGTCCCTCCCTCAGTGTGACCCTCTCTCAGTGTGACCCTCCCACAGTGTGTCCCTCCCTCAGTGTGTCCCTCCATCAGTGTGATCCTCTCTCAGTACCACCCCTTCCACAGTGTGACCCTCCCTCAGTACCACGCCTCCCACAGTGTGTCCCTCCCTCAGTGTGACCCTCTCTCAGTACCACGCCTCCCACAGTGTGTCCCTCCCTCAGTGTGTCTCTCCCTCAGTGTGACCCTCTCTCAGTACCACCCCTCCCACAGTGTGTCCCTCCCTCAATGTGACCCTCCCACAGTGTGTCCCTCCCTCAGTGTGTCCCTCCCACAGTGTGACCCTCTCTCAGTACCACTCCTCCCACAGTGTGTCCCTCCCTCAGTGTGACCCTCTCTCAGTACCACCCCTCCCACAGTGTGACCCTCCCTCAGTGTGACCCTCCCACAGTGTGTCCCTCCCACAGTGTGTCCCTCCCTCAGTGTCCCTCCCTCAGTGTGTCCCTCCCTCAGTGTGACCCTCTCTCAGTACCACCCCTCCCACAGTGTGACCCTCCCACAGTACCACCCCTCCCACAGTGTGTCCCTCCCTCAGTGTGACCCTCCCTCAGTGTGACCCTTTCTCAGTACCATGCCTTCCACAGTGTGTCCGGCAGTTGTGTCTGGCTGCGAACATGACAACTGGGAGTGGGAGGCAGCCGTCCAGCCTGCTGAGCTAGCTCTGGCATTCAGTAAGATCATGGCTGATCTGGCCGTCGACTCAGCACCACCTTCTGCCCTTTTCCTCAGAACCCTTAATTCTCCGGCTACGTAAAAATCTATCGAACTGTGTGTAAAATACAATGAATGAGGTAGCATCTGCAACGTCCCTGGGCAGAGAATTCCACAGATTCACTACTCTCTGGGAAAAGCAACTCCTCCTCATCTCCATCCTACATCTACTCCTCCTAATCTGAGCTGCTGGGGGGATTGGAGGGTCTGCAGAGGATATTCAGCTGGATAGAGAGATTCCCAGTTACACCTATGTGACCAATTAACTTACTAACCAGAATGTCTTTAGAATGCTGGAGTGTACGGGAGCATCCGGAGAAAACCCACATGGGCTCAGGGAGAGTGGGAGACTCCTGACAAACAGAGGTGGGATCTAATCCGAGGTCTCTGGTGCTCGAAAAGTGTTATATTAACCACTCTGCTACTGTGTCCGCCAAAGTGTAAGGAAAGACTGGATATCTTCTTCATCGTCCTAGTTATTTATTAAGTGTGACACAGGCAGACATCAGTCCTGGCCAGAGGCTGGGAAAGGTGTGACACAGGCAGACGTCAGTCCTGGCCAGAGGCTGGGAAAGGTGTGACACAGGCAGACGTCAGTCCTGGCCAGAGGCTGGGAAAGTTGTGACACAGGCAGACGTCAGTCCTTGTCAGTGGCTGGGAAAGGTGTGACACAGGCAGACGTCAGTCCTGGCCAGAGAATGGGAAGGGTGTGACACAGGCAGACGTCAGTCCTGGCCAGAGGCTGGGAAAGTTGTGACACAGGCAGACGTCAGTCCTTGTCAGTGGCTGGGAAAGGTGTGACACAGGCAGACGTCAGTCCTGGCCAGAGAATAGGAAGGGTGTGACACAGGCAGACGTCAGTCCTGGCCAGAGGCTGGGAAAGGTGTGAAACAGGCAGACATCAGTCCTGGCCACAGGCTGGGAAAGGTGTGACACAGGCAGACGTCAGTCCTGGCCAGAGGCTGGGAAGGGTGTGACACAGGCAGACGTCAGTCCTGGCCAGAGGCTGGGAAAGGTGTGACACAGGCAGACGTCAGTCCTGGCCAGAGGCTGGGAAAGGTGTGACACAGGCAGACGTCAGTCCTGGCCAGAGGCTGGGAATGGTGTGACACAGGCAGACATCAGTCCTGGTCAGTGGCTGGGAAAGGTGTGACACAGGCAGACATCAGTCCTGGCCACAGGCTGGGAAAGGTGTGACACAGGCAGACGTCATTCCTGGCCACAGGCTGGGAAGGGTGTGACACAGGCAGACGTCAGTCCTGGCCAGAGGCTGGGAAAGGTGTGACACAGGCAGACATCAGTCCTGGCCACAGGCTGGGAAAGGTGTGACACAGGCAGACGTCAGTCCTGGCCAGAGGCTGGGAAAGGTGTGACACAGGCAGACGTCAGTCCTGGTCAGTGGCTGGGAAAGGTGTGACACAGGCAGACATCAGTCCTGGCCACAGGCTGGGAAAGGTGTGACACAGGCAGACGTCAGTCCTGGCCAGTGGCTGGGAAAGGTGTGACACAGGCAGACATCAGTCCTGGCCACAGGCTGGGAAAGGTGTGACACAGGCAGACGTCAGTCCTGGCCAGAGGCTGGGAAGGGTGTGACACAGGCAGACGTCAGTCCTGGCCAGAGGCTGGGAAAGGTGTGACACAGGCAGACGTCAGTCCTGGCCAGAGGCTGGGAAGGGTGTGACACAGGCAGACGTCAGTCCTGGCCAGAGGCTGGGAAAGGTGTGACACAGGCAGACGTCAGTCCTGGTCAGTGGCTGGGAAAGGTGTGACACAGGCAGACGTCAGTCCTGGCCAGAGGCTGGGAAAGGTGTGACACAGGCAGACGTCAGTCCTGGCCAGAGGCTGGGAAAGGTGTGACACAGGCAGACGTCAGTCCTGGCCAGAGGCTGGGAAAGGTGTGACACAGGCAGACGTCAGTCCTGGCCAGAGGCTGGGAAAGGTGTGACACAGGCAGACGTCAGTCCTGGCCAGAGGCTGGGAATGGTGTGACACAGGCAGACGTCAGTCCTGGTCAGTGGCTGGGAAAGGTGTGACACAGGCAGACGTCAGTCCTGGTCAGTGGCTGGGAAAGGTGTGACACAGGCAGACGTCAGTCCTGGTCAGAGGTTGGAATAAGTGTGAAACAGAGGGAAAATAACAAGTCGTTGAACAAGAGAAATAAAAGGCAGCTCTAATTGCTGAGTGTTGAACCAGTACACCCTTTGGGGATATTTATCCATCCACAGTTAATCGCTAATGTGCGGTATTGCTCCTTTTCAACATTCCATTCGAAGAAAATTAGCAAATCAGGCGCCTTACTACTCTGCCTCAGGGCTCCCATCATTCACATTAATTCTGTGAACACACATAAGTTTGCTCTGAAAGAACCGTCTGCATTCTTTGCACCATGCACGCTAAATCAAAAGTTCAAATTTATTATCAAACAACATATTATATGTTGCCATATACTGGGGTATGGGGTAAGAGGGTGTGTGGAGTGAGAGGTATATGGGGTGAGGAGTATATGATGTGAGGGGTGTGGGGTGTATGGGGTGAGGGCTGTATGGAGTCAGAGGTGTATGGGGTGAGGAGTTTATGGGATGTGGGGTGTGGGATGTACAGGGTGTATGGGGTGGGGTGTATGGGGTGAGGTGTGTATGGGGTCAGGGGTGTATGGGGTGAGAGGGTGTATGGGTTGAGTGTATGGGTTGAAGGGTATATGGGGTTAGGGGTGTATGGGGTCAGGGGTGAATGGGGTGAGGCAGTGTATGGGTTGAGGGGGTGTGGGGTGTATGGGGTGAAGGGTATATGGGGTTAGGGGTATATGGGGTGAGGAGTATGTAATGTGGGTGGGTGTATGGGGTGTATGGGGTGTGGGGTGTATGGGGTGAGGGGTGTATAGGGTCGGGGTGTATGGGGTGAGGGGTGTATGGGGTGAGGGGGTGTGGGGTGTATGGTATGGGGTGAGAGGGTGTATGGGGTGAGGGGTGTATGGGGTGAGGGGGTGTGGGGTGTATGGTATGGGGTGAGAGGGTGTATGGGGTGAGGGGTGTATGGGGTGAGGGGGTGTGGGGTGTATGGTATGGGGTGAGAGGGTGTATGGGGTGAGGGGTGTATGGGGTGAGGGGGTGTGGGGTGTATGGTATGGGGTGAGAGGGTGTATGGAGTGGGGTGTATGGGGTGAGGGGATGAATGGGGTGAGGGTTGTATGGGGTGGGGATGTATGGGGTGTATGGGGTGACGGGTGTATAGGGTCGGGGTGTATGGGGTGAGGGGGTGTGGGGTGTATGGTATGGGGTGAGGGGTGTATGGGGTGACGGGTGTATAGGGTCGGGGTGTATGGGGTGAGGGGGTGTGGGGTGTATGGTATGGGGTAAGAGGGTGTATGGAGTGAGGGGTGTATAGGGTCGGGGTGTATGGGGTGAGGGGTGTATGGGGTGAGGGGGTGTATGGGGTGAGGGGTGTATGGGGTGAGGGGGTGTATGGGGTGAGGGGTGTATGGGGTGAGGGGGTGTATGGAGTGAGGGGGTGTATGGGGTGAGGGGGTGTATGGGGTGAGGGGGTGTATGGGGTGAGGGGGTGTATGGGGTGAGGGGGTGTATGGGGTGAGGGGGTGTATGGGGTGAGGGGGTGTATGGAGTGAGGGGGTGTATGGGGTGAGGGGTGTATGGGGTGAGGGGGTGTATGGAGTGAGGGGGTGTATGGGGTGAGGGGTGTATGGGGTGAGGGGGTGTATGGGGTGAGGGGGTGTATGGGGTGAGGGGGTGTATGGGGTGAGGGGTGTATGGGGTGAGGGGGTGTATGGGGTGAGGGGGTGTATGGGGTGAGAGGGTGTATGGAGTGAGGGTTGTATGGGGTCAGGGATGTATGGGGCAAGGGTGTATGGGTGAAGGGTATATGGGGTGAGAAGTATATGATGTGAGGTGTGTATGGGGTGAGGGGTATATGGGGTGAGGGGTATGTGATGTGAGGTGTGTATGGGGTGAGGGGTATATGGGGTGAGGGGTATATGGGGTGAGAAGTATATGATGTGAGGTGTGTATGGGGTGAGGGGTATATGGGGTGAGGAGTATGTAATGTGGGTGGGTGTATGGGGTGAGGGGGTGTCTAGGGTCAGGGATGTATGGAGTGAGAGGATGTATGGGGTGAGAGGTGTACAGGGTGTGGGGTGTATGGGGTGTGGGGTGTATGGGTTGAGGGGGTGTATGGGGTGAGGGGTGTATGGGGTGGGGGTATATGGGGTTAGGGGTATATGGGGTGAGGAGTATGTAATGTGGGTGGGTGTATGGGGTGAGGGGGTGTCTAGGGTCAGGGATGTATGGAGTGAGAGGATGTATGGGGTGAGAGGTGTACAGGGTGTGGGGTGTATGGGGTGTGGGGTGTATGGGTTGAGGGGGTGTATGGGGTGAGGGGTGTATGGGTTGAGGGGGTGTATGGGGTGAGGGGTGTATGGGGTGGGGGTATATGGGGTTAGGGGTATATGGGGTGAGGAGTATGTGATGAGGGTGGGTGTATGGGGTGAGGGGGTGTATGGGATCAGGGGTGTACGGGGTGAAGGTGTGTACGGGGTGAGGGTTTGTGGGGTGTATGGGGTTTGGGGTAAGGGGTGTATGGGGTGTCCAGGGAGAGGTAGCACCTCTGATGAAGGGGCTTAACGTGCCCATTATAGGGCAGCTCACTTTAGTCCGCACTGGACTGTCAGCTCTCACCTGTGGATCCAAGTACGTAGCAGTTTGTATGGGTCGGTGACCACACCCCGGTACACTGCTCCGTCAGGTGGGCTAAGCCTGATGTGGGTAGCCGGTGGCCTTACTCCTCGGTGAGTCCGGGACTTGCATGTTCTAGCATCCAAGGTCATCTCCTGCGGACTGGACAGATGTGATCTACAGTGAGATCCAACGGCCAGGAAGGTGTTGACACTTTTTCCACCGAGGTTGGGTGGGTCTATAACCAGAGGTCATGGGTTAAGGGTGAAAGGTGAAAGTTTTAAGAGGAACCTGAGAGGAAACTTCTTCATTTGGAGGGTCATGAGAGTGTGGAATGAGCTGCCAGTACAAGTGGACTATGTGAGCTAGAGTTCAATGTTTAATGAAGTCTGGATAGGTTTCATGGATGGTAGGGATATGGAGGGCTATGGTCCCAGAACAGTTTAATGGGAGTAGACAGTTTAAATTATTTTGGCACAGACTTAATGGGCCAAAGGGCCTGTTTATGTGCTGTACTTCTCTAAGACTCTCTGACATATCTTCATTCAAATCCTCCGATGAGTCCTTGAACACGGCCCAGTCCACCTATTTGAAGCAATCCCATCACCACTCCTGTACCTCCTATGCCCACCTTGCTCATTAACCTCAGCCTATATGCAGGTAGCGGAGAGTGGCCAGATTCCCCGAAATGCAGTCGGGGGGATGGAACAGTGGGCCTTCCTGATAGCAGAGTAGCAGTGATCAAGTGTGTTGGGTCCTTTGGTGTTGCAGGTGATGTGCTGGTGGTAGGTGGGCAGAGATTTCTTCAAGCTAGCCTGATTGAAGTCCCCAGCAAGGATATGAGAGGCATCAGAGTAAGCTGTTACTGGTTTGTTAATCCTGGCCTTCAATACATCAAGTTCTTGCTTGACCTCCATCTTTGACAGAATGTAAACAGAGGAGAACTCTCTTGGTAAATATAGTGAACGCCACTTAATCATTAGATTTTGCAGGTTGGGAGAATAAGAGTGTGACAAGACTGCTATGTCTGAGCACCACAACATGTCTATCACAAAGCAAGCACTGCTTCCTCTCCCCTTTCCCACTGTCACTATCGTCCACCCAGTAGATTGAGAACTCCTTGAGATGGAGAGCAGTATCTAGAGTGTGCAGCATGAGCCATGTCTCAATGAAATAGAGAATGCAGCAATCTCTCATTTCCCTCTCATTCAACAACCTTGTCCTTAGGTCCTGCTGAAAGGTCTCAACCCAAAGCATCTCATGTATATTCCCCTCAAAATGCTGGAGGATCTCAAAGTTCAAAGTAAACATCAAATTACATTTATGCCACCAGATACAACCCTGAGAATCAGTTTCTTGCAGGTTTACTCAAAAATCTATCATAGAATAATGATCATAATAGCACAAAAATACAACTACAGATGCTGTGGATCAAAGAATATGTACACGACGCTGGAAGAACTCAGCAGGTCAGGCAGCATCCGTGTGTAAAGGGGGTTTCTTTTTTTTCTTTGTTATTGTTGGGAAAGGGTTTTCTTTTGTTAACTAGAAGGAATGCTAATTTACTGATAACGAGAATGGTATTCCTTTGTAAACCAAATGGGGATTAATGTTCTTTCTTCTGAGTCTGTAAGCTTTTGTTGACGGGCTTTTGGGGAGATCGGCGCGAGGGGGTCAAGAGGGAGGACGCAATGCTCTAAGCTGGGCGAGGATCGGACCCCAAAGGGGGGTCCAAGGCCGGGAGATTCTCCGAGGGGGGGGGGATGAAGCTAGATGTGCTTGGTTGACCACTCGGAGGGTCCTGAGCTGTTTGGAGAGTCGAGGAGTTCGGAGGGTCCTGAGCTGCGAGTCGAGTAGTTCGGAGGGGATCGAATGGTGGCCAGAAGACTTCAGTAATTGAGCTCCTACGGTTGTGCACGAAGTGGTTTGGACTTTGATAAGTTTGGCGCCTTTTCTTTAATTTTCTCTTCATATATACTGTATCGTTATTAATCACTTAGTTATAGTAACCTTTATAAATTGTACTCATTTAATCGCATATGGTGTACTGTCTGGTTTTGGGCGAGGCGGGGACATCACACAGCATCCACACCAGCTGATTACCCAGTTTGGCGGGGCCGGAGGCTGCTCCCCCTAGACGAGAACGAGCTGAGCGAGCCTGAGGCGACCCAGGGAGTTACACGTGAGAAAAGAGTAGCCAACGTTTCAGGCTGAGACCCTTCATCAGGAATGGGGGGAAGAGAGGGCCGAAGCCCAGTAATAGAGATAGGGGAGGGGGAAGGGCTGGAGGCACCAGGAGACCCAACGTAGATTGGGGGACCGCTTCGTTGAGCACCTCCGCTCCATCCGTCACAATAGACAGGACCTCCCGGTTGCCACCCACTTCAACTCTGCCTCTCATTCCCATCTAGATATGTCCATACATGGCCTCCTCTATGCCATGATGAGGTCAAACTCAGGTTGGCAACACCTCATCTACCGTCTGGGTAGCCTGGTGGTATGAACATTGAATTCTCCAATTTCCGGTAATTCCTCCCCCTCCCCCTCCTCCTCCCCCCATCCTAGGTCCCTCTCTGCCCCCTCCCCTTTCAACTTTCTGCTCCTTTATCTCCACAGTTCTTTCATGCTTATCCCCTCCCCCCTTTATTCTTCCTCTGATTGGTTCTCCACCTGATGCCTCTAGCCCTTCCCCCTCCCCTATCTCTATTACTGGGCTTCGGCCCTCTCTTCCCCCCCATTCCTGATGAAGGGTCTCGGCCCGAAACATTGGCTACTCTTTTCTCACAGATGCTGCCTGACCTGCTGAGTTCTTCCAGCGTCGTGTACGTGTTATTAATCTTTCACCAATTGTATGAGGTGTTTCATATTTTGCTGTCATTTTGGAAAAGTTGTAAGAAGGAATAAGATGACTGTCAAGGTCATTTTTAATTTTCTTGACAAATAACTCAAGTGTGCAACATTCTTCAAATGCTTCTTTCATCTTCTGGAACTGAATACTGTAAGTAGCATTTTCCAGGTGTCTTTTACCAAAGTGTTCCTGCAATCTTGATGGTTTCATGGCTTCATTAGACAGTATGGTATTACAAATAAGTCACATGGGGTGTAGCTGATCTGACTGGAATGAAATAAAGCCATACTCCAGGTATGTAACATTGTATTGACACACTTCCTGTAGTTTCTGTTTCATAGCAGGATTAGAATTCAAGACTTCACTGCCTTCAAACTCATAGAGATCGTGCCATATATATTTATCCATTATTAACAGGGCTAAATTAAAATAAAGGACTAACACAGACTGGGAATGCCTATTGGATGTTGATGATGGTAACGAGGTGATATGGATGGAACACTGGTAGCAGTACACAACGGAACAGAAGATGAAGACAATCACAACAGTAAAAATTACGTTGACAAGGATTCAGATTGGAATCTGAATGTTAGTTAGGACAGAACTGGTATTCGGCAAGCTACCTTCATACTGTTCCAGTTAGTGTGATTGACCAGTCACGTAAGGCCTGGTAATCCTCAAAGATGATTCTTGACTGCACATATGAAGTCAAGGTCGCTTTGAACACCTCAAGAGGAATCCTGGGGGTCAGCAGGTTCACTGATCGGCTCTATTTCACCGTTTGGTTGCGGCCAGCGCTGTATCATTGTGCGACTTGTTTTCTTTAGAGAAAGTTGAGAGGGTGCACTTTATTTACCAACTATTAGATTGCATGAACTTGTTCTGTGCGACGAGTCAAGGGGAACTGCTGGGTACCTTGGTCATCCCCAAGGATGTCTGTATGGGGTTGGTAAGGTTGGAATAGATTGCGGAGTTTCAGACACACCGTGACTTCATGAGCTCACCATCTACATAACTATGGCTCTTCCTGTGTTCCAGTGCCTCATCCTTTCTTTTGGACGTGTCTGCTCTACTAATGGTCAGTCAGGTGTCGTGCCTCAGGTTAGGGTGCCGCTTACCACCATCCTCCCCCAAAGAATCTTGAATGCCCCCATGATGACCTTAGCGCCCCCTTAGGACTCGTAACCATCCCTGTTGGGAATCACTGGCATTATTACAGCATCATTTGTTTTTGTGGCAGCAGTGCAAGTTACCATGAATTGGAATAAGAATGTATAAATAGGTAGACAGATAAATATCTACTGTAATGCAAAAAGAGATTAAAAATAATAGTCAGGTAGTGTACGTGGGCTCATGGCTCATTCAGAAATCTGATGGTGGAGGGGAAGAAGCTATTTCTAAAATGTTGAGTGTGTGTCTTCAGGCTCCTGAATAATGAGAAAAGGGCAAGTCCTGAATGGCAATGGTTCTTCATCATAGATGCCACGTTCTTGAGGCGCCGCCTTTTGGAGATGTGCTGGACGCTAGGGAGGCCGGTGTCCAGGATGGAGCTGGCTGAGTTTACAACTTTCCGTAGTTTTTTCCAATCCAGTACATTGGTGTCTCCAGACCAGATGGTATTGCAACCAGTCAGAATGTAAATCTGTGGAAATTTGCTGGAGTCTTTAGTGACGTACCTCCAAGAGGATCACAACCTCACCATGGTTTGGAAGTCTGCGTGCCTCAGTGACCCAGAGAGCTATGTTGGCTGGAGTCAGGACTGTATGCCTTGGCTCTTGGTAGGGCCACCCATGCCAAACAGGTCAAAGGGTAGAGACCAGGCCAAGAGTGATCCATTGATCCTCCAGATTCAGGGATTCAGCTCAAGGCTAACATCCCTGACTTGTCAAACAAAACTGCTGCGGAAACGGCAATGAAGAATCCTTCTACATCTGAGTGGCCAAGGACAGACGGATGGTGACATTCCAAATCTCCTCAAATTCCTAATGAAATACAACACTTCCTCTTTCCTCAGGCAGGTCCTCCGGACTGAGGAGGAGGTCCTATAGTTGTTTGAGTCTTAGATGACATCAGAACCATCCAGTGGCTGAAGAGCAAAAAAGTTCTGATGCTGGAAAAGTGAAGCAAAGAGAATCTTAAACAACACACACAAAATGGTGTAGGAACTCAGTGGGCTAGGCAGCATCTATGGAAAAGAGTAAACAGTACACATTTTGAGCTAAGGCCCTTCATCAGGACTGGAAAGAAAGACGAGAAGTTAGAGCAAGAAGGTGGGGGACGAGAGGAAGAAGACCTGGATGAGGAAGTGGAGGGATGGGTTGGTGAATTTTCTGATGGCACAAAGGTGTTGTGGATAGTGTGGAGAGCTGTCAGAGGTTACAGCGGGACATCGATAGGATGCAAACATGGGCTGAGAAGTGGCAGATGGAGTTCAACCCAGATAAGTGTGAGGTGGTTCATTTCGGTAAGTCAAATATGATGTCAGAATATAGAATTAATGGGAAGACTCTTGGCAGTGTGGAGGATCAGAGGGATCTTGGTGTCCGAGTCCATAGGACACTCAAAGCTGCTACGTAGATTGACTCTGGTTAAGAAGGTATACGGTGCATTGGCCTTTATCGACCATGGGATTGAGTTTAGGAGCTGAGAGGTAATGTTGCAGCTACATAGGATCCTGGTCAGACCCCACTTGGAGTACTGTGCTCAGTTCTGGTCACCTCACTACAGGAAGGAAGTGGAAACTGTAGAGAGAGTGCAGAGGAGATCTACAAGGATGTTGCCTGTATTGGGGATCATGCCTTATGAGAATAGGTACAGTGAATCTGGCCTTTTCTCCTTGGAGCGATGGAAGATGAGAGGGGACCTGAAAGAGATGTATGATGATGAGAGGCATTGATTGTGTGGATAGTCAGAGGCTTTTTCCCAAGGCTGAAATGGCTGACATGAGAGGGCAGTTTTAAGGTGCTTGGAAGTAGATACAGAGGAGATGTCAGGGGTAAGTTTTTTACGCAGAGGGTGGTGAGTGCATGGAATGGGCTGCTGGTGACAGCGGTGGAGGCCAATAGGGTCTTTTAAGAGACTCCTGGATAGGTACATGGAGCTTAGAAAAATAGAGGGCTATGGGTAACCCCAGGTAATTTCTAAAGTAAGGACATGTTTGGTACAGCATTGTGGGCCAAAGGGCCTGTATTGTGCAGTAGGTTTTCTATGTTTACAAGGTGGTAGGTGATAGGTGAAACTGGCAGGGAGGAGGTGTGAAGTGAAGAGTTGGGAAGCTGATAGGTGAAAGAGATAAAGGGCTGGAGATGGGAGAATCTGATAGGAGAGGGTAGAAGACCATGGAAGAAAGGGAAGAGGGAGTAGCACCAGAGGGAGGTGGTGGGCAGGTAAGGAGATAAGGTAAGAGAAGGTAACAGGAATAGGGAATGGTGAAGGGGGGGGGGGTGCAATTACCAGAAGTTCAAGAAATTATGTTTATGCCATCAGGTCTATGCACTGGGAATATTGATCAGGTTTGTTGGAGCCCAAATTCCTCCACATTGCTAAGAATCCTGCCATTAACCCTGTACTCTGCCTTCAAACTCAATCTTCCAAAGTGTACCACCGCAGACTTTTCCAGATTGAACTGCATCTGCCACTTCTCAGCCCAGCTCTGTCTCCCGCCTAACAAGATGCTGGAGGAACTCAGCAGGTCAGGCAGCAGTTATGGAGGAAAATGGACATTTGATGTTTTGGTCTGAGGCCCTTCATCAGGACTGAAAGGAAAGGGAAAAAAGAGGTGAGGTGAGGTGTTAAGGAGCAAGAGTTGATAGGTGGATCCAGGAGTAGGTGATAGGCAGATAAGGACAGGATTAAAGGCATGGACTATTGTCTAAATGGGATACAAATTCAGAAAACAGGTGCAAAGGGACGAGAGTCCTGTACAGGATCCCCGAAAGGTGAACTTGCAGGTTGAGTCAATGGTGCGGAAGGCAAATGCAGCATTAGCGTAAGTTTCGAGAGGGTTCTACTATTAAAGCGAGGGCTTTACTTGGAGTATTATGAGTAGATTTGCGCACACTGTGCCTCGCTTCCTGCCGGGAGCTGTTCCGTGTTTGCGGAACTCCCTGCCTTCTCTCCACATTTTCAGTGTGAACTGTCTCTCATAAACTTGCAGAGCTTTACCTGTGATGTTGCTGTCTTTCAATCACTGCCTGGCCTACCTGAACACAGTCATTAAATCCCATTAAAGTACACAGGGAGATGGAGATGGAGAGTGAACACATTAACCAGTGTACACAAAGCGAATTAATGTCTTTTGTGTTTGGGAATGTTTGAGTAACAGACAGTGAAGTGCCTTGTAATACATTGGCATTTAACATCCCTAACAGCTTGAGTTTGTGCTAAATGAGAAGATAATGTGCTCTGATACCAGTCACAGGGAAACCGTGGCATACGCACACATCCAAGTCCGAACAAAGCAGACATAATTCAGAACAACAGGGACACAAGAGACTGCAGATGCTGGAAAAAAAGCAGCGATGAATAATCCTGATGAAGGGCCTCGGCCCAAAATGTCGATTGTTTATTCACATTCGATACCAGATTTATTGCTGTTCAACAACAGGCAGTATACAGCCAAACAAAACACTTTTCCTCAGGGACCAGAAGATACTAAGCACAGCGCATAGATTCAAAGTTCAAAGTACATTTATTTTCAATCTTTATATACGTCATACAACCTTAAGGTTCGTCTCCCTACAGGGAGCCACAGAACAAAAGAACCTATTTCAAAAAGACCATCAAACGTCCATTGTGTGGAGAGACAGAGAAACACAAATCGTGCGAACAATAAAAGCAAGCAAACAGTATTCAGAGCTCAAGGCCACGAAGGAGGGTCCTTCCACAGACACGAAGCTGTAGCCTCAGTTAAGCGCAGAGCCGCGTGGACTGGACCGGCCTATCCCTTGCCCTCCGGCCCCAAAACCCCAACCTCTTCAATCTGGCCCTGCGCTTAAATCGTCGTCCAGACATCAGGATCTGTCACTTCGGTGTGCTCTGAGATCCAGACCCCACTGGCTCGATTCGGCCCGTATCCGACCGGCGCTTAAATCAATCGAACCTCGGGCCTTCCTCGCTCCTGGCGACGGGCCTGCTGCCTTGCCTCGCCACAGTTCAGCCGCATCGAATCGCCTCCACGTACAAAGGGAAGTCACAGGTTATTGTTTGAGGTGATCATTTACCAGAAAAAGCATGCCTAACAAAGTATTTATTGTTTCCTTTGTCTCATTGGCCACCAGCAAGTAGTCGCATAAAATGATATTTTGTTTTTCATCCAATAATATTCCCCTCGGTAGATGCTGCTTAACCTGCTGAGTTCCTTCAGCAATTTGTGCGTTACAACAGGATGAGGGAGTTAGCGTTAGTGAGCTGACAGCGTGCTCCACTGGCGACCCTTGTGGGCTGCCTTGCACAAGCCTCGCTGATTCGATTTAGCGCAAATGACACGTTTCACGTATATCTGGGTTTGCATGTGTCAAATAATTAAAGCTGATCGCACACAAAATGCTGGAGGGACTCAACAGCTGAGGCAGCGTCGGAGGAAGAGAATGAACAGTCACCGTTTCAGGTTGGTCTCAGCCTGAAATGTCGATTGATATATTATAACTAAAATCAATTTGAATCCTGTCGGGTCCCCTTGGAGTACTGGTGTTCCACTAGAGGAAGTTTACTCTCTCTAGTACCAGGAGTTCCCAACCTTTAATGGAGGGGACCGTTGACCCAGGTTGGGATCCTGTGCTCTGGTCTGTTCTCGAAGTCAAAGCCTCTCATCCCTGACTTCACCTTGTTAATTCATTTGTACGATCCTTGTGATTTTGACATCATTAGTCCTTGACTCACCTGGAAGGACTCTACGACTCTAGTTTGTTTGTGTGTTATTGATTGAGATACAGCGCAGAATAGGCCCTTCTAGCCCTTCTTGCCCTTGGAGCCTCACCACCTGCTATCCTCCGGCTGAAACCAGCTAATCACAGGACAATTTACAATGACCAGCTAAACTACCAACCAGTACGTCTTTGGAATATAGGAGGAAACCAGAGCACCCAGAGGAAACCCACTCCGTCACAGAGAGAATGTACCAACTCCTTACAGACAGCGGCAGGAATTGAACCCGGGTGTCTGGCACTGTAGGGCGTTGTGCTATCCACTATGTTACTGTGCCGTCCTTCTCAATATCTACTACTTTTGTTTTCTCTTTGGCATTTTCACAATACATTGTCTTTTGCATGTCAGTTGTTTGTCTGTCTTTGTCCATGTGCGGTCTTTCATTGATTCTACAGTGTATTTACTGTGAATGCCCGCAAGATGATCCTCAGGGTTGTATATGGTGACAGATATGAACTTTGATAATAAACTTACTTTGAACTTTGAAGTACAGCGCCAGCCGGTTGCCTCGGAGATTCCTGGGCACTGTAGAGCCCATGTGAGGATCAGTACTCTCCCCCCCACCAACAACGTGAGCTTGCAGTAGGAATGGGTTATTATTGTCACGTGTACCGAGGTACAATGAAAAACCTGTCTTGCATACTGTGACGATAACCAAAGAAAAATGGCTGGAGTCACTTAGCACTTTTGTGCAAGGGTGTGTCGAAAATCAAACTTACAAAACTTAGCAAAAATAGTGCAAAGAAAACAGCCAGTATTTACAAAAAGATATCTACCAGAAAACACAATGACTAGCTGTACACTATCTCCAGTGTGAACTGCTCAATATCTCCCTGCTGATGAGAGTGACACGCACCATTTTTTAGCCACCAGGACATTCCATCTTTAATTATTCACAAAGTTAAGACTACACATGAATTAGAATATGATGCACCCACAATGTAGTTACAATCGTATTACAAAATAATCAGAAGTATCCACATTAAATACAGTATACAAACAACATTTACACACCTCACGTTACTAAAGAGATGGAATGTTCCATCGTGTAGCGTGGCAAAGGCATCATGAAGTTACCCCGAGCGCATCATCTTGTTTTTAGGGACTCATTATGAGAATGTACCAGGGAAGATGTTGAAGTGTGTACATTCAGCACAATGACAGCAGAAGAGAAGGCAGTGTTTGTGTGTCTGTGCCTCTGTGTGTGTTTACAGAATGCATTTCTTGAGAGCTCTCCATCACCCACACTGTTCATACAGATCAAATCACCACACAGTGTATTGGGAAGAAAGAACAATAACAGAATGCAGAATAAGTTGAACGAATCTGATTTTGATTGAAGGACTTGAGGGAGGGCAGTGGGTTTATAATGTGCAGTCTTCAACAGCGTGCAAGGAGACACAGAGACATCGTTCAATTAAAATGGACTCTTGTCCTCACAATCCACGGTACCGTGCAAAAGACTTAGGCACATCCTGTATATAGAGCTAAGACTTCTGCACGTGTATGAGTGATGACAAACCTGATTCTGATACGGGTCTCTTTTGTGGACTGAGAGTGGGAAGGGGGCAGGGAGAGGGGAGCGAGTGGGAAGCACCAGAGGGACAATTGTTTGGAACTAAATGGCCTTCTCTGCTGCCTCAAGAATGGGTGTGTCTGCGCTGTACCACGCCCCCACCCCTCCTACTTCATCTCTGCCACCTGTCCCGCACTCCTCCCATGGCCCTGCACCCTCACCATTCCAAACACCCGTCACTCCCACCTCGCTGTCTGCTCCACATTGTACAACACCCCTGGACCTGTGCACTCTACTCTACTTCATTATAATGTTGCACTTTATTGATCTCCTGCACTGCTCGTCCCTGTCACTGTTACATTGTACGTATTCCGTGTTCTCACCTTGTTCTACCTCAGTGCACTATGTCATGATCTGATCTGTACAAACAGGATGCAAGACAAGGATTTGCTGTATCTCAGTACCTGTGCAAGGATAAACCAGCTCCAATCTCAATACCAAATTCTGCTCGTGTATCAAACCCTCATTACACCACGCCAGCAGGAAACACTCATCCTCTGTGTGACTAAATGGTTAGGCACAGGAGAAGATGTTTTGTAGAATGAATCACTATCAGGATCAGGTTTAATATCACTGGGCATACATCATGAAATGTGTTGTTTTGTGGCAGCAGTACATTGCAATACATAATAAGAAAAACTATAAATTTCAATAAGAAATACAGTTTAAAAAGAAAACTAAATTAAATAAGTAGTGTAAATTAGAGAGGGGAAAATACCATGTTAGTGTTCATTGTTTCATTGTCCATTCAGAAATTTGATGGTGGAGGGGAAGAAGCTGTTCCTGAAAGATTGAGTGTGTGTTTTCAGGCTCCTGTACCTCCTCCCTGATGGCTCTGATGAGAAGAGGGCATGTCCTGAGTAGTGGGCATCCTTCATGATGGATGCTGCCATCTTGAGGCATTGCTTTTTGAAAGTGTCCTGGATGCTGGGGAGGCTCGTCCCCATGATGGAGCTGGCTGAGTTTACAACTTTCTGCAGCTCTTTTCGATCTGTACAGAGTCCCCCTCCTTACCAGGTGGCATCGCAGCAACTAGAATGCTCTCTACCAAATTAAAATTAGCTAGAGTCTTTGGTAACATACCAAGTTTCTTGAAACTCCCAATGAAATATAACCACTGCTGTGCCTTCTTTGTAATTGCATCGGTATGTTGAGCCCAGAATAGATCTTCAGGGTTGTCGACTCGCAGAAACTTGAAATTGCTCCACTTTTTCCACTTCTGATTCCTTGATGAGGACTGGTATGTCTTCCCTTGTCACGTACACACAACCCTATAAAAGTATCTTCAGCAATAGAAACACACCTAGAGTCCTGTTAACAAAAAACACTACTTTATTAGTAACTACGTCATATAGGAACTTAAAGCAGGTAAATCAAGAGCTAACGGTGTTATACGTATATAGGTGTAGATAAAGTTCCCAAACTTATTCAAGCTCACAGGTGGCAAGAGTTACAGTCTTACGATGGTCTGTAAGAAAAACTTCCATTCAGATGCACGGGATTGAAGTGAAACTGAATAAACAGGTGTCGTCGATCCTCCTTGTTGTCCTCCAAATCTTCCAAGTCAGCCAAACATGACCAACTTAAGAGCACTGTCTTCAAGTGATAATCTAGCAACCCAGGCAAGGGTTAGACACACTGGGTAGATTCAACAGGGTTGCCCTTTACACGCACCAATAGTTATAGATCAATTCCTTCTAAATTGATCCTTAGCCCCACCCTTTGTGGGTACTTAAAAGTTCAGTGGCAATTTCTGCCACCGGCGTTCATGTATCTGTGTCTCTGTCCTGTGAAACAAGCAGTGACACTCGGTTAAATACCATTGTGCTGAACACCAGCTGTCCATCATGTAGCTCCGTCTCTCCTCTCTCTCTCTCTCTCTCATCTCCTCTCTCTCTCTCTCTCTTCTCTCTCTCTCTCTCTCTCTCTCTCTCTCTCTCTCTCTCTCTCTCTCTCTCTCTCTCTCTCTCTCTCTCTCTCTCTCTCTCTCTCTCTCTCTCTCTCATCTCTCTCTCTCTCTTCTCTCTTCTCTCCTCTCTCTCTCTCTCTCTCTCTCTCTCTCTCTCTCTCTCTCACTACTACTCTCTCTCACACTCTCTCAGAAACAAGCTGCTTGTGCTGTCTCTCTGTCTCACAGACATGGTTCTAAAAGGCACAGTCCATAATGAAATAAACTTAAGATTCCATCACACCCTCGACGTAACCTTCCTGAAGGCCACAATCAATTCCTTGATCTTTCTGATGTTGAGTGCAAAGTTGCTGCTGCTACACCACTCACCCAGCTGATCTAACTCGCTCCTACGTGCCTTCTCCTCACCATCTGAAATTCTGCCAATGGTAGTTAAGTCATCAGCAAATTTATAGTTGGTGTTTGAGCTGTTGTGGCCGTAGAGAGAGTAGAACAGTGGGCAAGGCCGATGGTGATTGACAGTGAAGAGGAGCTATTGTTACTGATCCACACAGACTGTAGTCTCCCAGCAAGGAAGTTGCAGAGAGGTGTACAGAGGCCAGGTTTTGGAGCTTGTTGATTAGTACTGAAGATATGATGGTGTTGAACACTGATCTGTAATTAATAAACAACAGAAGGTGATGTAGGTGTTACTATTGTCCAGGTGGCCCGAGGACAGGTGAGATTGCATTTGCTGTAGATCTATTGTGGGTATAGGCAAATTGCAGTGGTCCAGATACTTGCTTAGGCAGGGGTTGAATCAGCAGTAGCATTGGGAAGGTACGAATAGGATGGGGCTCTCTCTCCACAGAAGTGGAGTTCTTCAAAATTTCCAAAGTTTAGGTTGGCGCCTTCATGTGGACATGCAATGGAAAGCTAAAGATTGGCAATAGTGATTGCTGCTTCAGTAAAGCAGCCAGCATAATCAGAAACCCTGCCACCAGGAGCATTCTCTCTCCTCACTCCTCTCATCAGGCAGAAGGTACAAAAGCCTGAAGTTTGTCCCACCAGGCTCAAAGACAGCTTCTACCCCACTGTTTTTTAAATATGATAAGATGGATTCTCAACCTCACAAGCTACTTTGGTTTGGCCAAGAACTTCACTGTCTGCCCCACTGCACTTCCTCTGTAGGTATGACCATTTATTCTGCACAGTTATTGTTTTACCTTGTTCTACCTCAGTGCACTGAACGATGATCTGATCTGTATGGACTGTCCGGATTTCAAATTTTCACCGTATCTTTGTACATATGAAAATAATAAACCAACTTACCAATTTACTTTGGTATTGGTATTTGGAGATTTGGTATGTCACCAAAGACTCTAGCAAGTTTCAACAGAGTTATTATGGAGAGTATTCTAGCTGGTCACATCAACATCTGTCTGGTGTGGCAGTGCCAATGCATGGGATCGGAAGCTGCAGAGGGTTGTAAACTCCACCAGCTTTATTGTGAGCTCGAGCCTCTCCGCCACTGAGGATAGGTTCAAAAGGCGATGCCTCAAAAAGGTGGCATCCCTGTTTAAGGTCCCCCATCACCCAGAACATGACCACTTCTCATTGCTACCATCCGAGAGGGTGTATAGGAGCCTGAAGGCACACATTCAATGATCCAGGACAGCTTCTTCTCCTCCACCATCAGATCTCTAAATGATCTTTGTTTAAATAAGTACCTCACTATTTTGTACTACTTATTTAATTTTTATACCCTTTTCTTATTGAAATTCATAGTATATAAATATTGTATAAATAATAAAAAATATACATATGTGTAAATTATAAATATATTGTACATTGTAATATCTCGGACTCAGAATCAGTTTTATTATCACCGGCATGTGATGTGAAATTTGTTAACTTAGCAGCAGCAGTTCAATGCAATACATAATCTAGGAGAGAGAAAAAAAATAATAAATAAAAACAAGTAAATCATTATATATATTTAATAGATTATAAAAAAGTTCAGAAACAGAAATACTGTATATTAAAAAAGTGAGGTAGTGTTCATGGGTTCAATGGTCCATTTAGGAATCGGATGGCAGAGGGGAAGAAGCTGTTCCTGAATCGCTGAGTGTGTGCCTACCTGATGGTAACAGTGAGAAAAGGGCATGCCCTGGGTGCTCTGAGACACCGCTCCCTGAAGATGTCCTGGGTACTTTGCAGGTTAGTTTCACGGTCCTGCTGCTGCAAAAACAACTAATTTCATGATGTGTCAATGACAGTAAACTGATTCTAGTCCTGACTCGATTCTGAGCTCTGTTTTCTGTTGTACTACGTTGGGTGCTCTCCAAGAGGAGCACAACCTTGTCATAGTTTGGCGGCTTGCATGCCTCAATGACCTGGAGAGCGATACCTGCTGGAGCCAGGGCTTTATGCTGGTGCTCTTGGTAGGGTCACCAAGCTAAACAGGTCAAAGGGTAAAGGGCCAGACTAGAGTGACCCACCAGTCCTCCAGGTTCGGAGTTCAGCTCAGGGCTAACAAAATGTGACTGGTCAGACAGCGGTGAAGAATCCTTCTACATCTGCGTGGCCAAGACAGACAGGGAGATGGAAGGGCTTCACTGCTGCCCTCCAAACATCAGCAGTGAAATGGGCAGCAAGTAAGTAGGTAGAAAATGAACGATCTGGATGGAGCACAAGACAAGAGGCTTCCACTGTATCCCGGTACAGGTGACCGTAACAAACCGATTACCTGGACAAATCTGGTTGCAGAGTATTGAGAATTTGGACCTTGGTGCTTGTTGGAGGGGGAGGGGTTGAGTGGAAATGTGGGTGCATACTGGAGTTGGGGTAACGGCTGTGGATGTGAAGCTAAGGGGGTGGGGAAAGCGGGAAGCAGTCTGATCCAGATTGGCATGGTCCTCTGACTCTATCCTGCTTGTGCGAGTGAATCTTATTCCAGCAACAGGGACGGAAATTCCAATATCACAAGAGACTTCGGAAATCATGACATCTCACAAAAAACGTCGGAGGAACTCAGCAGATCAGGCAGCATCTATGAGGGGATGACATTTTGGCCGTGACCCCTCATCAGGACTGAAAGAGAGGAGGGAGGAAGCCAGAGTGAGAAGGTTGGGGGAGGGGAAGGAGTTCAAGCTGGCAGGTGAGAGGGGAGACCAGGTGAGGGGGAGGTGTGTGTAAGCGGGATGGGGCAATGAAGTAGGAAGCTGGAGATGATGGGTGGATGTGGTGAAGGGCTGAAGAAGGAGAGGAGGGTGGGCCAAAGAAGAAGGGGAAGCAGGGGGAGGTGACAGGCAGGTAAGGAGAAGTGAAGGGGTGAAAGGGGAAATGGAAAAAGAGAGGAGGTGGACTGAGATCCTACACCAGGACTGGAAATTTGAGAAATCGATGTCCATGCTGTCAGGTTGGAGGCTACCTAGAAGAATTTTGAGGTGCTGTTCTCCAACATGAGTTTGGCCTCATCGTGGCAGTGGAGGAGGACAGAGACAGATTTCAGAATGACAATGTCAGGTCGAATCTCAGATGTAGAATCTGAGCCATACAGAATCTCAGGTGGTGACAAGAGGGCATACAGGAGTGAGATATGCCAATCTGTGGAGTGTGTCACAGCAACAACTTTGCACTTAACAACCGTAAGACGAAAGCTGATTGTGGACTTCAGGAAGGGTCAGATGAAGAACACATACCAATCCTCGTAGAGGGATCAGAAGTGGAGAGAGTGAGCAGCTTCAAGTTCCTGGGTGTCAAAATCTCTGAGGGTCTAATCTGGTTCCAACGTATCGATGTAGCTATAAAGAAGGCAAGACAGCAACTATCACACACAAAATGCTGGTGGAACACAGCAGGCCAGGCAACACCTATAGGGAGATACACTGTCGACGTTTCGGGCCGAGACCCTTCGTCAGGAATAACTGTTAGTCCTGACGAAGAGTCTCGGCCCAAAACGTCAACAGTGTTTCTCCCTATATATGCTGCCTGGCCCGCTGTGTTCCACCAGCATTTTGTGTGATG
The DNA here is from genome assembly GCF_030144855.1 of Hypanus sabinus. Taxonomy (NCBI): domain Eukaryota; kingdom Metazoa; phylum Chordata; class Chondrichthyes; order Myliobatiformes; family Dasyatidae; genus Hypanus; species Hypanus sabinus. The sequence continues at coordinate 4,485,386 of NC_082728.1, forward strand.
CTGCTTGATTTCCTCATGTTTGCTTTTTAAAGACAGCAACTATACTTCATTAGGAGTTTGAAGAGATTTGGTATGTCAACAAAAACTCTATAGATGTACCGCAGGGAGCCTTCTGACAGGCTGCATCACTGTCTGGTATGGAGGGGCTACTGCACAGGACTGAAGAAACTGCAGAGGGTTGTAAATCTAGTCAGTTCCATCTTGGGTACTAGCCTGCAAAGTACCCAGAATATCTTCAGGGAGCGGTGTCTCAGAAAGGTAGCATCCATTATTAGAGACCTCCAGCACCCAGGACATGCCCTTTTCTCACTGTTACCATCAGGTCGGAGGTGCAGAGCCTGAAGGCACACACTCAGCGATTCAGGAACAGCTTCTTCCCCTCTGCATCCGATTCTCAAATGGACTTTGAAGCCGTGAATACTACCTCACTTTTTTAATACATATTATGTTTTTGCACAATTTTTAATCTATCATTATACGTAATACTGTAATTGATTGATTCTTCCTTCTATATTTTGTATTACATTGAACTGCTGCTGCTAAATTAATAAATTTCACGACCCATGCCAGTGATAATAAAACCTGATTCTGATTCTGAATTGAAATGGGTGGTCACTGAGAGATCCTGCCTTCTGTGGCGGAGAGAGCAAAGCCATCTCCCGACCTGCATCACATCTCATCGGTAAGGTCCGTGCTAGACTGACAGGAATTAGGAAATTCTTTACCCAGATGAAAAATCCCAGTGGGGATCACAGGGTGAATGTCCTGTCACTGAGTCATGCCTTTTAATTAATTTGCATTTATCAATAAACATCACACTAGCCACTCATTAAACACTTTCTACAGTCCCTTCCTTTCTCAGGGAATGCTGTTAAAATTGTCAGACCTAATTAGTGTTATGCAAATTGATGCTGGCAATCTTTCATTAAAGAAAGAACATTCATTTCTGAACTTTTATCCACAGAGCCTGTCTCTGGGTTACAGCCAGGGGATTGTCGATACGAAGCTTCACAAAATGTCATGGCTGGTGGCTCCCCCAGGGTCAGTGAGTCATTGACAGGGTCTGAAGTTGGGAATTCTGTGCAGGCAGGTGGAAAGTAGTCCAATGGCCCCAGGGCCCGTGAATCGGTGACACCAGAGAACAAGGCCTAGTGTTCGGATCCCGTCTTCGATGAGTCCAGAGGCCGAGGCCTTGAGTTCAGGGCCCACCACAGTGAGTCTCGAGTTTGTGGCCTAACATTCACATGGATGTTATGTTGAAGTTGTATAAGACAACGGCGAGGCCTAGTTTGGAGTATTGTGTGCAGTTTTGGTCTACCTATAGGAAAGATATAAACAAGGTTGAAAGAGTACAGAGAAATTTACAAGGATGTTGCCAGGTCTGGAGGACCTGAGTTATAAGGAAAGATTAAATAGGTTGGGAGTTTATTCCTTAGAATGTAAAAAAATTGAGAGGAGACTTGATAGAGGTATACAAAATTATGAGGGGTGCAGATAGGGTAAATGCAAGCAGGCTTTTTCCACTGAGGTTGGGTGGAACTACAACCAGAGGTCATAGGTTAAAGGTTAAAGGTGAAAAGTTTAAGGGGAACATGAGGGGAAACTTCTTCACTCAGAGGGTGGAGAGAGTGTGGAATGAACTGCCAGCACAAGTGGTGCATGCAAGCTTGATTTCAACATTTGGATTGGGACATGGATGGCAGAGGTATAGTCCCAATGCAGGGCAATAGGCAGTTTCAGCATGGCGAGATGAATGTGTAGAAAAAAGTTGAGTGACTCTGCAAGCGGAGGAAGGAGTGATAGTAGGCGGCCTGTCCTGGCGCTGGAGGGCTGAGTATGTGATGTTGTGTTTTGTGCTGTTCTGCAGAACATTGTCGACATGCTACGTTGGCATCAGAATGCTGTAGTAACGCTTGTGGGCCGCCCCCAGCACGTCCATAGGCGGAGTCGGTCGTTAGTGCAACCCTGTATGTTTTGACGTTCACACGATAAATAAACTGGAATCTTCAGTCTTAGCAGCTCATCGGTCAGAGCCTCATTATGTCCACATTTGATTACTTTCAATCAGCTGGAGTTCGTTCAGGAAACGGCAGAGAGGGTGTACAAGAGGCTTAGATCAAGTGGACAGTCCATGCCTTTCTCCCACAAGGTGGAAATGGCTAATGCCAGGGGCATCATTTTAAGGTGAATGGAGGGTGGGTCATAAGTAAGATTTTACACAGAGAATGGAGGGTGAGTGCAACACGCTGCCAGGGGTGGTGGTAGAGGCAGGTACATTAGGGATATTTAAGTGACTCTTAGACAGGCACGTGGCTGATAAAAATTAAGGGCTACGTAGGGGGAAGGGTTAGATTGATCCTAGAATGGGTTAAAAAGGTTTCATGTTCTGTCATGTTCTATGTTCTAAAATCCTAGAAGAGCGTAGCAAATCTATGAAGAGAAATAAACAGTCAACATTAAAGGCTGAGACCCTTCAACAGGACTAGGGTTTAGCAGTGTCTGTGGAATCTTTTCTGTCTCAACACTTC